>NC_142501.1:184148787-184426287 GCF_057876585.1 Rhinolophus sinicus
ACACCCAATTACAACAGAAAGGAAAAATAATAATTTTATAAATACAGCTAGTTTAAGAGACCTCTGGGACAACTTCAAGCATACCAACATTTGCATCATAAGGATCTAAACAGGAGAAGAGATGGAACATGGATTGAAAACCTATTTGAAGAGATTATGACTGAAAACTTCCCTAACGTGGCAAAATAAATGGATGTACAAGTCCAGGAAGCAGAGAATCCCAAACAACATGAACCCAAAAAAGCACACACCAAGATACATAATAATTAAAATGCCAAAATTTAAAGACAGAGAGAATCTTAAAAGTAGAAAGAGAAAAGTAGTTAGTTACATACAAGGGAGAATCCATAAGACTATCAGCTGATTTTTCAACAGAAACGTTGTAGGCCAGAAGGGAATGACATGAAATATTCAAAGTGATACAAGGCAAAAACATACAACAGATATTATTCTACCCATCAAGGCCATCATTTAGAATCAAAGGAGAGATAAACATTTTCCAGACAGGAAAAAGCTAAAGGAGTATATCACCACTAAACCAGTATTACTAGAAATGTAAAGAGACTTATTTAAATAGAAAAGATAAAAAATGTGAATAAGAGTGTATAGGGAAAAATTTTTCACTGACAAAAGTAAACACTTAGTAAAAGCAGTGGATAAACCAATTGTAAAGCTGGTACAAAGGTTAAAAGACAAAAGTAGGAACATCATGTGTAATTACAACAATAAATTAAGGGATACACACAAACACACACACATAAAAGAAGTAAAAAATAATGACAAAAACAAGTGTTGGCAAGGATATGGAGAAAAGGGAATCCTCATGTACTGTTGGATTATAAATTGGTGCAGCCACTATGAAAAACATTATGGAGGTACCTGAAAAAATTAAAAATAGAACTACCATTTGACTTAGCAATTCCACTGCTGGATATTTATCCAAAGAAGTTCAAAACACTAACTCAAAAAGATACATGCACCCCTATGTTCATTGCATCATTATTTACAATAATCAAGATACAGAGGCAACAAAAGTGCCCATGGATAAATTAATAGATAAAGTAGATGTGGTATAAATATAGAATGGAATATTATTCAACCACAAAAAAGTGAAATCTTGCCATTTGTGACCTAGAGGGTGTTGTGCTAAGTGAAATAAGTCAAAGACAAATAACATATGATTTCAGTTATATATGGATTATAATAAATAAATAAATAAATAAATAAATAAATAAATAAATAATAAACAAACAAAACAGAACAAACTCATATATCCAGAGAACAAATTGATGGTTGCCAGGTTGGAGGGAGGTTGGAGGAAAGGGTGGAAAAAGTGAAAGGAATTAAGAAGCACAAATTGCCGGTTATAAAAATAGTCACAGGGATGGAAAGTACAACATAGGGAATACAGTCAATAATATTGAAATAATTACATGTGGTGTCAGTAAGGTACTAGACATTGGAGTGATCATTTCATAAGTTATATAAATGCCTAATCACTATGTTGTACACCTGAAACTAATATGATATCGTATGTCAATTATGATGGGAAAAAAATTTGCAGATATTTCAGTTAAATGGAGCCACCATTCACTGCTGTGTCTTCTCAATTATTTCCAAAGTTTGTCGCATTTTGGTTGTCATCGTCATTTTTATAGATGAGCATAGTAAAGCTAGCACAGTTAAGTAACTTGCTTAAGGTGATGTAACTTGTTCTCATATCAGACCTCTCACTAGCGTATTAGTATTCTCTGTGTGTGTGTGTTCGTGCACCTGTGTGTGAGTGCACACTCATATCATTTTTTCTCTCTTTCCACTAAGAAGGTCTTGATTGTGAATAAGATTTAAAGTAAGTCTAAATAATGGGACCATGCTTCACATTCTTAAAATTAATCCAAATATTACATTTACTTTTAATTAAAGTTGCTATAAAATACAGTGTGCCCAACAGATAGCAGAAATATATAATGCATAAAATGAACGGCATAATGAAGTCATTGAGTCTTTATTTCCATATGGCTTTCTGGGCAGTTTGGCTTTGAATGTGTTGGCAAGATTCCTGACCTGTTGTCACACATGGGGTTTACAGAAAATTCAAGAGCTGGCTCTGGTTGTAGTTCCTCAGGTTAAGAGGAAAGGAGTTAATATTATTGACTCCCCCAACTGAAGAGAAGAGAAAAAGACACTCCCTCAAGATATACATTCATATTCTTCGTTCCTTTCCCATGTGGACAATTTGGATTTCACGGAAGCATAACTGGTCAACTTAGAGATACTCCCAGAGTAAAACAACTGTACTCAAGAAGACATTTTAGCATTTAACCCAAAACAAATCCCAGTTGAATGCTATGTTCCTGGGGGATGAGGATGATTTATGCTCTTTTTTTTTTTCTTCTTCTTAATTTAGGAATCAATTACCCCAAGAAGCAGTTTCATGATCTTTGCTTAGAATTGAAGCCTGGCTTTCCTTACTCTGCCTTTGCTCAAACTTTGACGCTCCAGTTTGGGACCGCTCTCCCCTCTCTTCTCTTACATATCCCTGGTCACCCCAGGTGCTCTGCTTCTCTTCTCCTGGCCTCTTTTCCTGGGCTCCCTCACCCTCAGGACTTAAGCTCTCAGGAGTGCTAATAATGCCCTCCTTTTCCTTATCTACATCTTTGCACACTTCCCAACCCTCCCCTCAGAACTTGCTGACTCCAGAATTACACAAAAATGTTTTACTCTGAAAATCAATTATATAACTTGATCAGAGGGTAATGTTTTAAATGGGGGGTGGGGAGGGAAGGATATTTTTTTATTGTTTTCTTTTTTTTTCCTGTTTTGTTTTTTTTAAACAGGGTATGTTTTCTCTTCTAATACACTTTCGCCCTCTCTTTCTTTCTGGTCTAGCAATAAAACCTTTGAAAGAACTTTTGATACTTACTTTGAGTACTTCCTTCCAGTGTGAAAAATATAGAGTGCTTTCTGAACTAAAAAATGCAGGGAGAAAAAAACAACTTGGAATTGACTAGTGACAGCAAAGGATGGAGCTGACAAAAGGAAGACATGGAATCCTCAAGAGCACAAATATCCTCAGGAGTTTAAATCGGTCAGAGATTTAATTCTGTACACATGCATAATTCCAACCTGCCTCTTGGCTTCACAATGCGGGACCCTGACCCCAGGGACATAAGAAGCGGAGAACTTCCTGTTTCTACTGCAGAACTGGATGTGGAATAAAGGGATATGGAATAACTGTACGCTTAACATACAGTTTCAGTGATATTATGAGTTGCATAGAACTTTATAAAAACCTGACCACTGTCTTTTTTTTCCCCCCTCAGAACATACATTTTTGAGTTTGGGTCAATCTTTAGAGTGCTCAAGCCAGGTGGCTTGGGTTTGAATCCTGATTCTACCACTTTAGAGCTGCATGACTTCCGACTATTTAACCGCAGTTTTCACATTTATAAGATAGGGACAATATTGCTATCTACTACTTCATAGGGCTATGGTGAGGATTAAATGAATTAATTAATGTAGAGACATAACATTTTCCAGCATTATATGGGATTGTTAAGAATATCAATAAACAAGCATTTTGGAAGCTTTCTGCATACGTGTATAACTGCAATTATGCAATTGTAGTCCATTTAGAAAAGAGTAATGATTATCTATTTTTGCTAGTTTCACTCTAAAGATTCAGTGACATGATGTATATGAAATTCTCAGCAAAATATTTGGCATATAGCAAGTACTCAAAAGTAGCTATTATCATTATTACTATCATCATCATCATTACCATCATCATGACGTATTGGTATCACATGACCACCTTCTTTTTCCCATGTCTCCTCCATCAAAAGTATCTCAATTGGCAGTGCCAGCTGCTACTATGGAAACACTCAAATGATTGACCCAACAAGTACTCACCACTTTTGGTCAAAATTCAATCTTATTTTCACTGCCCTGGTCTAGCCTGTGAACTGCACTGGAGCTATTGAACCCACGGAATGTTGGGACTGTGGCAAAACTGGCATTGCTGATCATTGGATAAATCTTTAATCCAGACAGTGCAGTTCCAAAATTGTAGGTCAACTCCTAATATCCATGTGGCTACCTTGTACCTAAAGAGGGGGAAATTGGTGGCCAGCATTTATATTTGACAGTGTTTCTTAGGAAGACTTGTTATTAAATGCAATTGACCACTTCTTTCAGAAGGACCAGAAAGGTAAAGTTTCCAAAATGTTAACTATTTGGAAACAGAAAAAAGGAATCAAATAATGGCTGTTGCTGTGCTTCGAACTTTCAAAATACTAAATTAGGTTTTGTTTTGCTTTGCTTTGCTTTGCTTTGCTTACAGAAGTAAACATTTGTTTGGGTGGCCATCTTCGAATCTGTTCTAGCACTGACTTTTGTCACAGTGTACAAACATGTTCTTGCCTTGTGTTTTCTCTGGGTAAACATATAGAGAATGTGATTTTCCATATGTACTCTGTCATTTGCATTGCTTTGGGGGATTTGATTAGTCTGAAATATACAAGTTCCTTGACTCAGGCTAAACCTAGCCACTAACTTTCTAAGTGATATTGAACTATTCCCTCTTGACATGCAATTTCTTTGCATTGCAGATTTATCTCTCCTAAAAGAAAACCATGTTATGTTCTTCCCCATGCTTTCTATATTTTTCTAGCAATAGTAGCTGCATAATTCAATTCAATGTATTTCAAAAATAATTATTAAACAACTTATATCTACACTCAGCTTAGTTCTGGAGGAGAAAAGACCTAGAAGATTAATGGCACACTGATGAGACAGAGCAGAGAAATTCCTGCCCTCATGATCATCAACACCAAAAACATGTATACAACTACCTATAAAATAGGCCAGACCACATAAATGTTAAACGATGCTTTAAAGTCTTCTGAAAAATAATGCCTTAACTAAACAAAATCACCCTAAATCCAGAACGTGAATGATGTTGTTATCACTTATTTATTTCTACTGTCTTCTATTTTTTAGTGTTCTTTGATCCATTCTTTGCATTCTTCTTGTCTGAAAGTAATATTCTTGATATGTTTAATAAGGAGACCCCTTCTTTGTTCCTAGATGCCTTGGCTGCTGATCAACAAAAGCCATTGAGAGACTTAATCCTCTAAGCTTGGCACCACATCAGTCTGGAAGTAGTTTATATGCAGAGTCCTTTGGAGTAAATACTCATTAGAGGTTCTGTTGGTTCATTTGGTCACCCACATTTTGCAGTGGGTGGCCCAGTTGGTATCCTCATTATTTTAATTTCCACCCCTGAAAATAATCCAGATGTAGCAACCTGACACTACTTCCTTTGGTACCCAAAATCTGTTGTGATGGAGCATCCATTTATTTGTGATGCTAGTTAATAGGTCCAAAGAAGTAAGGATCTCAGACTGGTAATGCTATAATAAATTTTTTTGCTAGTACAGTATACCTTTTTCAGTGCAACCTCTTGAAACACAATCTGATCACATCAAGGATAATTCGCTAGCAATTTCTCACACCTGAGAACTTAAAGAATCGTGTCATCTCCCTTCCTCCATCCTTCTCTCTTTTTCCCCGCGCTCCCCTCTCTTTCCTTAGCCCCTCTCCTCTAGACCCTCATCTTTATGTAAATGAATAAATCAGTCCACAGAAGCAAAATTTATCATGGTTATTCACAAATTACAGAGCAAAACTTGCTTTTTCTCTTACAACCTAGATAGATCTTCACTACCTAAGCTTCTTGATTAGTGCTTGGATCAGAGAAGCAGTCTCTATAATGTCATCTTTCTAGGTTGAGCAATGAGAGTTTTCAAGAAAAAATCAACTAATATTTCTTGGCTAGCTATTAAGTGCAAAGTAAAGTACTGCTAAAATACAGGGAAGGTGAACATTTCTTCTGGTTGAGCTTACATTCTGGTTATAAAGCCAATATAAGTAGGTTGGTATATTTTCCCTCATGATTATTATGACTAGTATTTGCAAAATGCTTATGATAATACCTACCAGCTGAGCTATTTATTAATGTAGGATTAAAATCATAACATATATTAAATAATGAATTAAATAAATAAAATCATAACGTAATTAAATAATATAAAGTTCTTAGAACAGTTCTGGCTATTCTTTATAGGTACAAACATATGAAAAGCTATTAAATTTTTCTCATATGAATTAGCATCAATTTTCAATAAGATAACAAAGTTTTTAATTTTAGAATTATAAAAATCTAAAATTATTTTATTAATTTCCCTATGAATGGCAGGCAATGGAGAGGAGATGTGGTGTTGGAGGATGAGGAAGTGTGACTATTTAACAGATGTTGGGCATTATATTGTATATTTGATCCCATTATCTTATTTAATACTCAAAATTACCATGCAAGGTACACATTGTTTTGTCTACTGTGCAATAAAAACTAAAATATGAGGCAACAAATGTTAAAGAGCCAGGATTTGCATGCAAGTTCCTCTGGCTCAGAAACTCACATTTTTCCCATTCCTTGAGCCCTAATCAGACTACCTAATATCATTTTTTTTCAAAGACAGGAAGAGTATAGGAAGCATCCTGTCATCTTGTGCAAAGTCATATAGTATCTTGGATTTTAACTGCCGCTAAGATTTAATAACTGTGGAAAAAACAACCAGCAAGGTATCCTCTTGTGTACCATAAATAGGCCACTCCATGGTAAATTACATACTCCTGACTGATCCTAGAAGGAGCCCCACATCACTGTTGGACAGTGTTGCTGACCAAAACCATGAGGCCTTGCACGTGTGCAGGATCTGCTCTCCTAAGTGTGTAGCACACTTGGCAGATGCTGCGCTATTCCCAGCCTTACTACCGACTTACTCAAACTCACTGGACTCATGCACAGATGCAGTTTCTGTCTTTTCTCACACATCACAGTATCCAGGTGTTTGTTTGTTTGTCAGACTTTGACATTTAACCACATAAGACTTTCATAATGGTCAAATAGATTCATAGGGGACAATTCATAAAACTAGTCACTTCCATTTAATACCATAAGTCTTAAATTATTCATCCACAAAACTACACATAGAATTTAATTTTGGTGTATGTATTATAGTTTCTGCTACAACAATTAAATTACAGAAAGCTTTTCCCTCATAGGATGCTATAAGGCTGCTGAAATAAATTTTAATTTTAACGAGACTATTGCTGGATAGCTATGTATGTTTATTTTGTTTCACTAACAGTGTGATTTGGAACTCAGAAACATTAATTTCAACATGGACTATATGGCCGTGTATCTATAATATCTATATATGTATATATTTACATATATGGATACATACCTAGATATATCTGTGTGTACATATATGTACACACAGATATATCTATCTATATGTTATATATCTATCTATAAGTTATATATCAATGCATATATCTATATGTTATAAAAAATTAAGTTTAAATGTTTAGATTCAAACCTTTTAAACTTAGTTAAACTTCTTTTCTGCATGTTATATAATGACTATCTCATATATTGTATCTACTTACACACAAAGGGAAGCCAATGGAAGATATATAATTTGACTCCGCATTTTATTCAGCATTACACTAGGAATACCATCCCAGAAGTATGACAAGAAGTGATTGTGTGAATTTGGGGTTTTTTATTCTTTGGACACAAGTAATAGGACTTTTCTATTCTGAATGATTTACTATGATTAAATAAGATAATGAAATGCTAAATTCTTTGTAAACAAGTTCCTAGAACATTCATTTATTCATCCACAAACTTGTTAAATGGATTCTATGTGCAACGTCAAATAAATATACTGTGGTATTGTTGTATTTTCAATAACGCTATCAGTAGTAACTAGGCACTATGTACCCGGTACTGCAGGAGGCAATGGAGTATACAAAGATATATGAGGGGTAGTCTAAGCCAATACAAAGTTTATTATCTGATAATATTAGACTAGTGCTCTATCAATTTTATAAAAACTCACTTATATTGTCTCATTTTATTCTTGAGTCAATAATATGAACTAAACATTATTATCTTCCCACTCAAAGAGAGCAAGTGACATCAGCAAGGATTCAATGCAGGTCAGGACTCCAACTCTTGAATACAAGGTCCAATTAAAAAAACAACACAGCAGAGTGATAATGATCTGTTCATAACTTTGCCAATGCAGCATATAATAATTTAAAAATTATTTAAAGTGTTGATTGACTACTGTTATCAAAAGGTCAGCGTATATGGTAAAATGGATGAATAAGAGTAAAGGAAAATTGTGCCTTGTGGATTCATGAAGGAGTGATCTGAATTTTTTTTAAAACAGGGAGTTGAATTAACAATAAAATTATTGTGATTTCACGTAGGCACATTATGCAAACAAATATTTCTAACCTTCAGTTGGGAAAATAATTTTTTTTCTTATAAAACATTACATTTTATTCATTATTCAGCCTAATATCTTAAAAATAAAAAAGGTCACACAAATGAAAACATTATTCCATCCTATTTAAAGAGTGAATCTTAGTTAGAATTCTTTTGGAAGCCCTTGTGAGTATAGGGTCTAGGTACAAATAGGAATCTTTCCACTACCATTCAAAATGTGTTACCATGTATTTGTTCCTTTTGTAGTTGAATCTCCTACTTTTTAAACTATAACATCAAACTGGTCTTTCTATCATTTCTGAAACAAAGGAACCATGCTTTCTCTCCACACTGAGCCTGTCTTAGGGCAATTATCTTCACTCTTGTCTCTTCCATAGTTTTTGACTATTTGAAATCTTGTGTTTCCTCTAAGGTTTGCTGCAAAGTCCATCCTGATGATATTGCTCAATGATACTATTCCATGATCATTCCTAGGGAAGGAAGTTTTCCTCTTCACTGGTTTTGTTTAAACCTTTATTTATCATTCCTTCTCTTTATATGACATGTACAATATATTCATGTATTTATGAATAGTCTTATCTCTTCAGCTAAGTTATAAATTCTTAGAAATCAAAACTTATGCAGTATATTTTCTTTGGGGTTATGGCAGCAACTAAGACAATGTTGGTATACTCAATAAATATTGGGCAAATCAATAAAATATTGTCACTGAGTTCAATACTAATATTATTCTAGTGACATATTTTGTAATTCTAATAGTATAATCAAAATAACTAATATTCAAGGATTCGGCGTATTTCAAAGTATGACGATGATAAAACCATATGAAATGGAATTTATTTTAATCTGTGAATATTTCATTAATTTATTTACTTTTATTCCTCCTTTAATAAAATAAAACCTCCTTGAAAACAAAGACCTACTTTGTTCAGCATTTTATTTTCAGGTATTTATTAAATATTTATACAAGAAAAGAGGGGGGGAGTAAAAAGTATATATAGGACCTGTTTGCATCAGTTACTGCTTTTATCATGACTTTTGTAACTAGAAAGTCAACTGTGCTTCATTCCCTAGTTTCTGGTGCTCCTAATAGAGCAGAACATAAATAAACCCAGATGAATTGGGGCTGCTGACAATGGGTACAGTGTATAACAACGACAGGATTGAAAATGTTTGACCTGTTTCCATCTCTCTTTTGCTCATTAATTAACATAACAATTATGAAAGTATATGACTAGACCTATAAAATGCTGATTTGGGTGTTTTGTAAATACATAAGAAGTATAAATACATGCCTTCCATATACAAGTTTAAACATCATACCTTATAACCGAAACCTTAGTTTACAGAAAGAAAAAAACAGCCACAGTGAAAATTCTGTAGGTCATTTAAAGAGGTAGCCAAAAAAAAAAAAAAAAAAGAGAGAGAGAGAGAGAGAGAGGAAAGGAGGGAGGAAGGGAAGAATGAAGGAAGGAAGCAGCATAATTTTGGGGTAATTTTTAAAAATTCAATGAAGAAAAATAGTCTCTTCACTAAACGGTACAAGAGCAATTGGATATCCATGTAAAAAAAAAAAAAGACCATGATCTAAATCTCACACTTATACAAAAATTAACTCAAATTGAATTATGAATTTAAATGTCAACATAAACTATAAAATTTTTAGGCAAAGAGTTCTTAGACTTGATGTTCTTAGACCAAAAACATAAACACAAAAAGAAAAAAAATTATAAATTGGGCTTCATCAAAATTAAAAGTTTTTGCTCTATGAAAGACCCTGTTAATAAGTGACAGTAGGAATAAACGTTTGCAAACCTAATTCCTGACAAAACTCTACTATATAGAATATATAAAGAACTCTCAAAACTCAACAGTAAAAAGGCAAAGAATCCAATTAGAATGCAGGCAAAATACATAGAGACATTTCACCTAAGAAGATATAAAAATGGCAACATGCATCTGAAGAGATGTTCAACATCGTTAGTAATCAGGGAAATGCAAATTTCAGTGCACATCTATCAGAACATCTTAAATTGAAAAAAATATATGTAGTGATACCAAATGTTGTTAAGGGTACAGAGAAACTGGATCACTCACACATTGCAGATGGGAATTAAAATAACACATTACTCTGGAAAACCATTTGGTATTTTCTTTTTTAAAAAACTGAAAATACAACTATCAAATGACTAGCAATTACATTTCTGGACTTTTATACCAAAGAAATGAAGACTTCTGTGCATACAAAACCCTATGTACAAATAGTTATATATATATATTTCTTTTGTGGTAAAATATACATAATATAAATTTTACCATTTTAACCATTTTTAAGTGGACAACTCAGTGGCAGTAAGTACATTCACAATATTGTGCAACCATCACCACTATCCATTTCCAGAACTTTTTCATTGTCCCAAACAGACACTACAAACCCATTAAATAATAATTCCCCATTTCCCTCTTCTCTTTAGTCCCTGCTAACCTCTGTTCTACTTTCTACCTCTATGAATTTGCCTATTCTAGATACTTCATGGAAGTGGAATCATACAATATGTGTCCTTTTGTGTAAGGCTTATTTCACTTAGCATAATAATTTCAAGGTTCATTCATGTTGTAGCATGTGTCAGAGTTTCATTCCTTTTTAAGGTTGAATGATATTCTATGGTATGTATATACCACATTTTGCTTATCTATTTATCTGTTGATGTACATTGGGGTTGTTTCTACCTTTTGCCTACTGTGAATAATGCTTCCATGAACTTTGGTATGCAAGTATCTTTAGCAGCTTTATTCTTAATGGACAAAAACTAGAAATAAACCCACATATCTTTCAATAGATGAATGGTTAAACAAGCAGGTATATTCATACCATGGAATACTACTCAGCAATAAAAACGAATGACCTTTCGATATACACAACAGATGGTATGAAGTTCCAGAGAAGTGTGCTGAGTGAGAAAAGTCAATCCCAAACGATTATATACTGTATGATTCCATTTATGGAACACTCTTGAAATGACAGAATTAAGGTGGGAGAGAAGTGGATGTGAGCATAAAAAGGCAATATAATAGATCTCTGTGGAATGGAAACGTTCTGTACCTTGACATATTAATATCCATCTCCTGGATGTGATATTGTACTATAGTTTTGCAAGATGTTACCACTGTGGGAAACTGGGCAAAGGGTCCACCACATTTCTCTGTGTTATTTATTACAACTGCCTGTGAACCTACAATTATCTCAAAACAAAATGTTTAAAAGAAAGTAAAGAAAAGGAGGGAAAGAGGGTGGGGTCTCTCATGAGGACAGGAGATCCCAGCCTGCCAAGCTTCTTCCACATTGCCCCCTAATGGTGGGCCAGAGGCACTTTGTGAATATTAAGGTATTTCCAGAATGGAAAGGATGGTGACTAAGATTCACTTAAATAGCTACAGTGTACTTATAGTACAATTATAAAATTGCATAATTTTAAATTTCTTTCAACTCAGATTCATTTACAGAATTCCCTGAAAGGTTTTGGTAGGCACTATATCTTGACACTAAATAACCACGATCAGTGCAGTAGGAATTTCTCTTGCTGGAGATGTGTTATGGAAGCACAGGGCATACTTGGGTTCCTCTTCCTACTTTATAATTATCTTGCATTTTACTGAAGATTTCCAGTGTGGGAAACAACTTTCAGTCTTATATTAACTGTAGGAGGCCTTGCTTTGACAGTGCTAATTATTTAATTTTAATGGAAGGTATCTATTGTGAAGTGAAAGCAAAAGTTAAAAAAAAAACTACAGAGTTGGTTCCTTTCTAGTTCTTGGTGTTGTCATGCAGTCCCTAAGCAATTTCAAGCCTACTATAAATAGGTTCTCTCTTAATGTTTTTAAAAAGTTACAAATTTTGATGTAGAATGGCAATCTTTGTGTGGAATATCAGTTTACCACAGAATATATTCCTCTATAAACTAATAGTTCAGGGAAGTATTCTAGATTTTCTACTTTCGTATAACTAGAGAGACAGTCACACACTCACACAGACACACCATCAATGAACCCATGTCAGAAGAGTCTACAGTCCTTTTAATGTGAAGCAGCTGGTGCATTCTAAATATGGCAAGCCCAGGCTCCTAGAATCATCAGTACCATCATTAAGAATCAGAATCATTGATTTAAATGTTCTTCATTATTCTCTCAGTAGGGGAATTTATATCACATAGCTGTTAGCTCTTTCTCTATTGTTCCCAGATTGTCATGCATAAATGCCAACAAGAACATATTTCATTCATACTCTAAAATTAAATCCTTTATCCCACAATTAGCCATAATCATGACCACATACAACTATGATTTACCATAACTAAAATCAATGGTGTGGGATTTATTGTTGGCCTATGTCTGAAATAGCAAAGGCAGATTTTTGAATTAAATAATTGTATACTAACTATTTGGGACATAATTACTAATTGTTTTGTTTTCCATGTATCACCATCTAGTGAGATAGCAAATTGTTACAATGCCTCATTACTAAAAGCTAAAGGAATGCTCTGTGTGTGTGTGTGTGTGTGTGTGTGTGTATGTATAAAATATGCTCCTTGAAAATATGATCATTCTTAGTATAGATGAATAAACTGGGTTATTAACTCTTTCCTAATGATAAATTTTAAAAATTTATCTTTATTGACAACTTATACATACTGTAAGTGTATGTCAATGATTTCATTTGAGCATAATGTCTCTTTAAGTCAAGAATCTGTAAAACAATTTCTTTTGCTTTTTTGAAACCCATGTCCCTTTCCTTGGTAACCTAATGTTTTATCTAAGAACTCAGCCTCCCTCCTTTGCTGAGATTTGTCAGTTGGGTCACCCTAGGTTTTCCTGCCTCCCTTGGCCAAAGAACCCAACTAGGCCACTTAGAGTCTTCCTGGGAATTTGCATTTTGAGTAGAGAGGCCAAAGGATGAAATTTTATTATATCTTTTTTATTCTGGTCGAGGTGCACTAACATCACCCATAAGATCTTGTTTTCTAGAACCCTGCATCTCCATGGGTTCATACTTTTTGATGCCTGGTTCATTCTTTCATTTGATTTTTTTTTCAGCTTCCTCATATCCTTACAATAAATTTATTTTTAAAAAGAAATATTTTGTATGTGTTACTTAAGAGTTGATTTATGTTGCTTACACTTAAAACAATCCCTGACTGATATGATGTAACCCTCTTCTTGCAGATGAGGAGATTGACATGTAGAGAGGTGAAGGAACTAGACCCTGGTCACACAACATTTAGGTAACACAGCTGAACTCAGGTCTGCCTGATTCCAAGCTCTGCTTTTAATCCCTAGGTAACATTGCCTCTATTTTCGGTTTCAGATGAGAGGATATCTAGATTGTCCTACAATCACATTAGATCAGACCAAAAATATAAAATGGATACAGGAGAGTGCATCACTTTCTTTGTTACAGTTTATCAGATAGTATTTTTTATGCACTCAAAGGATTCCTCGCACTAAATAAGGAATACAAAACCATGACCAATTTTTCAGGGTTCCTGGAGTTTCCTGTCATTCTCTTTTTAGTGTTTAATGTCACACAGCTGTGTACAATTCCAGAATTAACATGGGTTCGTGTACAGTCCCAACCTGCATTCTAGAAAATATTTTTATTTCACACCCATTTAGCAAGGGAGGATACATGAAGTCCAATGCAACAAGTGCTAACATGTGTGTAAACATCACTTTAAAACTCCCGTGAAGAATTACATTGTAAATCAGAGTCAAATGCAGGAGGATCCAATTATACATAGATTGAAAGTAAGAATGGGAGGCAGCACTGTGATGTCTTCAATCCCAAGGTCAAGGGCCTTCATCCCTATTGCAACTTGGGTACAGATCACATCTCTGAATCTCTGTTTTCCTCTTTTCCCAGTGTCATTAAATGAAAGCAAGACTATCTAATGGTCCACAGAGCACTCTGAGGATCAGGGGCAAGATGGGGTGAGACTGTGGCTAGGGTAGGGGCTGGGCTCACTGGAATACAGCTTGCCCAAACTGGCCTGATTTATTGCACCAAACCTCGGGCTCTCCTTTCCTATAAGTGGCCTGACAAGCTACCCCTAGAAACAATTTTTCATAGAAGTATTGTGAGCTATGGTCTTTCTTAGGTCTGTTAGAAAATTGTTAGAAAGTTGTTATCCTTGGGAAGAGTGTTAGGTGGTCTAAGAGATTGGGTGGGAGGAAAACGAGCGCTAAAGACCAAGACCACCTACATTGCAAGGAAAGTTTTACAATCAATATCTAGTAAAATCAACAACTTTGATTTCCTCCCTAAATTTTGTTTAAAATGCCTTAGAGTAAGGAATACTTATTATTTGTTATGTCACAATATCTTGGGCAATAAAAACAAGCAAATCTGGGCTTCATTTTGGCCTCTTTGCTTACTAGCTATGTGACCTTGAACAAGTAGCTCCTCCGTGCCTCAGTTTCCTGGTCTGTGAAGTGAGGGTACCTCAAAACATTTCTATCCCTCAGGATTATTAGGAGAGTTGAACTAGATAATCTATCCAAAATTTTTGTGGCACGTGATGGCTACTTAACAATGTTAGTACTTCCTTCATTTGGAAAACATTTTTGAGGATTATTACACTAGAGCACACTGTAAAAATTGTTTAAGAGACATCATTAGAAACCAAGCATCACCTAGTTAATAGTGCCCCAAAAGAAGACTGTTTCTTTTCTTTTAAAAAATAGAGTGATAATTTAGCTCATAAGTAATAAAACAAATTTGTCACTGATTTTTTTTTTTTTCCCCCAGTGGTGGTGGTATCAATTAGAATCCTGCTAGTCAGAAACTGATGGCATATTTAAACTGTGTATTTGAAAAGAGGATAAAGGGCCTAATTACAGTAGTGTGGACAAGGTTTAGAGCAGGAATGTCCAATAGTGACAGCCTTACAGTAACTTAGAATTTTCTAGTAACCACATTAAGAAAGTGAAAAGAAACAGGTAAAATTAACTTAATAATATTTTGTTTGACCCAATATATCCAAAATATTATTTTAATATGTAATAAGTATAAAGAAGTTATTAGTAAGATGTTTTTCTTTTTTTCATATTCAGTCTTTGAAATGTTGCATGTATTTTACATTTACAGCCCATCCCAGTTCAATAATAAATTCTCAAATAAAATCTAGTCCTACCAAAACAATAAAGTTCTGTTTAATTGGATTATGTTTTATACTATTTCTGTTTTTAAATCTAAATTTTAATTAATTTTAACCCAATAAAATTAAAAAATCAATTTTTTTATCTGTTAAACTGTTATGATAATCACACCATCAAGTGGTCAATAGCCACATGTAGCTACTGGCTACAACATTGGATGGTATAGGTTTAGACAAACAGAAGAAATGTTGCAGTAATCTGAGGTGAGCAGGGCAGGAAACCATTATCACTTTTAAGTCTGAAGAAGAAAGAGTGGTTATAGAAATCTGAATAGTATTGCTTTGTGGATAGAGTCCCCTTCGTGCACCTTTGGTTGAGGTATATAGCCAACCTAGATGGCCAATGCAGAGGGAACAAAAGGTACAAACACCTGGAACCACACTCCTCTAATGGCATGCTGGTAACCTGAATTTCCAAAAATAGAAAACCTGATATGTAACATTTGCTCATTTTCATGGTGTAAATTCTCCCATCATGGCTGATTGCAAGCTAAAAACATGATATCACTGAAAGCAGAGTTGGGGAAAATGTACAGAATTGGCTCTCTTCCACACACCACTGAGTCTCTTCCTACCATGCAATCTCCTGTCTTTTCTGATGACCGAACTCAACTGGGTAGCAGAGGCAAGGGTGCCCTTAATGCATTTCTTGCAGGTGAGCCTCCTAGGGCACTGAACAGGTTAGACAAGGATCAGAAAAGGCAAGTGGAAAGTATACTCAATGCTCAAAGTAAAGAAGGACTGTCTACCTTTTTCTCTTTTCCTTCTGCTCATATAGAAGAAAATGGTAACCATTAGGAAACTGAGATATATAGCATAGAGTTTGAAAGTAGGATGCTAACTAGAACAAGCATCATTTATTTCTTTTTTAGATTAAAAATTTTGTTCTATGTGAGTACAGAGTTTATGCAAAAGAAGAATGCCTTTCCCATATAAATTCATGGCGGACACCACTTGAGAAAAACAGTAAATACAGCCTCACAAATTATGAGAGAGCACATTTCTTTTTGCAATGGATTCTTTTCCATTGCAAAAAGAATTTTTCAGACAATTATTAAAATGTTATTTTTTTGTATAAAATATGAGCTTATATTAATAGCATAATTATTCACTATATTGACAAAATTGATGTGCTGCATTAAGTGTGGTTCAGGGTTAATTATTTCAACTTCCATCTTAGGACTCACCCAGGTTTGCACGCCTGCGTTCTTCTGCAGCTGTCTTCACCCTTACACCCAGTAATCTTTCAAACCCTTCCTTTTAGTTCCGTTCCACCGGAATATAAGTCCAGGTTTTCGTCATGTTTCACTCCATTCCTGTGACTGCTGTATGGTCCTCTGCCTTCTCTTTCTTTTCACGTTATCCCACCTAGCACCACTCTGTGATTCTTCGTAACACATGTTGTTTTTCTGTCATCTCACTGCTCAAGAACCTTCAGAGCTCTCTTTTTACTACCCAAACAAATCCAAATTCTTGGCCTGGCTTTCAAAGAACTCCATAACTTGAATTTACTCTACATTGCTAAAGCCTCGTATGAGTACTTCCGTGCAGCCCGATCAAGTTATTATGATTCCCAGAACACAGGCTGTATTTGCCACAGTGCTTTTGTTTCATACTGACTCCTTTTTACCTGGCCTCTAACACACACACACACACACACACACACACACACACACACACACACACACACACACCATATATACATGTATATACATCAGAATACCACTTTTCCTCATCTGTATTTTCCAAATCCCACCCACCATCGAGATTAATCATTGAGGCTCAAACGTTTAGAAGCCCTCCTAACCATGTGGCCTACATCCTCAGCTCCAAACACCGAATTCCAGTGACAGTTAATTTCCTCACTCCTCTTGCCACTTGGATGCTCTCTCCAGTTGTTTCCAAGGCCAACCTTGCATCACTCCTTTTTGTTTCCACCCTAACACTAAACTCTGAAGTGATCCCATGGAGCCAGAAAGGTGACCAGATTTTGAATCTGTCTTTTGCTGAATCTTTCCTCAGAGTTCTGAGATAAGCAGCTGGCAATGAAAGACCAACACATTTTACAAATACATGCAACAAGATTATCTATGCTTGAGTGGATTTATCCTGTCATCAGCAATTACGTATATGGCACTAGTCTTCCCTAAGTCCTGGAATCACATGATTATTCGATGGACGATTTGTATTAGGAAATAGAAATGTTAAATAATCAGCTTTGTTAAATGCCACACTATTTACATATTTATTTCTGCACTGTCAAACAACTGTCTGACATGCAGAATGCAGCTTTGCACATCTGAGCCGTGTCTCTAGTGTAGTCTCTAGAATTATCGGGATAACATCCCTCCCCATTTGCTGCCCCCTCCCCATCTCCTGGCCATTGGGTTTGCTTCTAGACTCAGGCTGTTATTGACTATCTGGAAGAGCAATCGTCAGTCTGTACTCTGTAAGATAGTAATACATGCTAGTGAAGATGGGAGTGTGTATTAAAGTGAGTTTGGGATACGCTGGTTAAAGCAAAGATAAGTTTCTTACTGCAGAACTTTTCAGAGCCTTTACTAAGCAAATATGAAGTGTGAATCATTAAAAAGAGAATAGAGTAGGTAGCATTTCACACATGTATTTGAATAGAAAAATCTCCCCCCACTATAATATACCCTACCCCCAGAATATAGGGTTGCTGTGTGGATTAAATGAGTTATTGCATGGAAAACACTTAGAACAGTGCCTGACAGAAGATGAAAACTCTTTGGGCTTATTGCTGTCATTGTTGTCAGCTAGATGTCTAATTGAGATCTCACTAGGTGTTCCTGTGCCCTCTGAGAAAAAAAACAGAGCTGCACATGGATTGAATGGAGATCATTTTAGGAGCTAAGAAGATCCCATAAGAACCACTAAGGAGCTCTCTTTGGGTTCCTTTTAATCAGAAACCAGTTAATGTGCAGAAAAGTTTATCCTTTTCCATTCTTCCCAAAGCCTAGCTAACCAGGATTCAATTAAATAGCATGGAGTAATAAATGGTTCAGAGTACAGCTTCAGAGTCTTGTTTAAATCTTGGTTCTTGTATGGTGACCATATATCCTTGGGCAAATTGTTTAAAAGAGCTATGTTATAAATCTGCAAAATTTGAAAAATAATATTTACCTTTCTGGGTTGTTGTCAGTAATTCAAGAAATTATATATATGAAGTACATATCAGCCCATGCCTGATACATGGTAAAAGGTTCAATAAATGGAGGTTCCTAATTATCCCAGGATTATGTTCAATTCTCTAGCTTATTTAAATTGTGAAATACTAGCTAACTTTACCCATGTAGCCATTGCCACAGCATCCATAAGGACTAAGCTGCTTCACAATTTGCTGTAGTAAATATGTTGGCCACTTTGACTGCTGATTGGCTTGCTGGGTGAGGCCTATGAGACCGATGGGTAACTCCTTGCTGTTGGGAATTAAAGGGGGAAGTCAGGCAAGCTCTGGGTGACAGCTGCTCTGGGCAGCCAAAACAGGCCAACAAGATTACAAGATCCAAACGTAATCTCTGAAGCAACTCTGGTATTCTTTTTCAGTTTTTTAAGACCTATAAACAACTTCTAATTTAATGCATGATGATTTAGTTCCCAGTGAAAATAAAAAGTATTCCCAAATTCATTGCTCTGAGTAGGAACACTGTGAATAATACCTAAGTTATTCACAGTCCAGTGGTCGGAAGCTGTGGGAAAAATAATTTTAATTTTAGATGTTTCACGCACCACTGCTAATGTTATCTATCCTGTTTGGGCAGGGAGAAAACTGGCAAGAGTCGTGAGATGGGGAATTTATGTGAGTTAATGGAAATGCTGTGGCTGACCAACAAAGGAACTTCCCCAGCCAAATCAAAACAAAAATATTAACTTGGAAGGGGGAAAAAAGCCTACAGCATAGTAATATCATGCATTGAAACCTTATCTAGTGCTTGAAGTAATTTGATTTGAAGAACTTAAAGAGCATTTTGTGGTTTATGGAAACCACCCGCAGACGCTGTATTTAGCATCCTCTCCACCATTTAGTTCACATACCATCCTCTCCTCTCACCAAGTGGGGCTGTTTAGCTTTCCTTATCTCTGGGCTGTTACCAACCTGTCTAAGACCGCTAAAGGACAAAAGCCAAGATTTCAAGATTTCAGAGCTTACAATGCAAAGCCCATGCGTGGATGTCTATTTCCTAAGACTGAACTGGCCACAACATATCTGAAGGTTTACTTACATTCACTGAAGATAATTTTTCAGACTCCACTTACACAACTCTCTCTCTCTCTCTCTCTCACGCACATACACACACACACACACACACACAAATGACTCTCATTACAAGTTAACAGTTAAAGTTCATAGTAATTCTGAATTAAATAATTCAAAGGGTGAGTTATACTGAGTGAACCAGCTATTAAAGAAAAAAAAAAAAATTGAGGGTTAGAGACCAATCCCTTTTTTTTCTCTTTTATAATTCTGCACCATGACTTTCTTTGTGTAAATAATAGGAAAGTAACCCGGGAAGAATAAGAAGACTTTGCTAAGGAACTTACCAAATTAACCCTTTCGTGGCCCCCCTCTGGCCCCCAGCTGCTTTTTTTTAAAGTCCTGGTGCCCTTCTGAGGACTGTCCTGCTCACCTGCTCACCAGAGCAAGGACTACAGGGGCTCTCGTTTGACCAACACATGAGCACAAGCAGTTAACGCTTCTCAAACATCTTCAAGGAGACTGTTGGACTCATTGCTTCATTGATTTTTCCAGCAAAATATGCTGTTATTCTACCACCAAAATTTTCTCAAGACTGATATATTATTTTATAATAATTAGTGTTTGTTGGTTATAAATAATATTATTAATACTATTAACAGTGTTAATTATATATAATACTAGAACAATTACCTAAAATATTAATTTTTTATAATTCATTTTTTCCTTTTTCATGTTTTCAGAACTTAATAATATTAAATGTTATATTTAATTTAATAATAGCCTTAATTGTCATTTTCTAAGACAATGTCTGAGAATTGTCTGGAATTAAAATGTATAATATTGTTGTTAATCCTTTCATTTCTTTTTTGTTTTTAGCAGTAGACATTGTTGGAAATATGTTGATTAGAATTCTGAAAGTCTTTTTCCTACTTAAAGTACTTTATATAAGAGTTTATGAGTTAAAATTATATGTTATTTCAGAAATTTCACCACTGCCCCATGTGTTGTCATTTTTTTTTTCCATATTAGATAAAAATCTCAGTGGCCGTTCTATTGATTTTCATGAAATGGTATAGACAGAAAGAATTAATTTTGCTCTTGCTTATTTACTATTTGTTGAAGCAATATTTAAGACATAAAATTCCCAATATGAATTTTCATAATCCTATATAATGTAGGGAGGAAAACAAATCTTTCTCACGTGAGGAATAAGATCACTGAGGAAGAGGACTAAGCATGCTTTCTCCAGGAGAAATCCAAAATAAATTTTACTGCCATATTTTTACTTAATCAGCCGTGTGAATATCTGTTCCGAATTCTTAATTCTGTGACATTGAGAGAGATATTAAAGGGGGAAAAATAGTCCTGAAGAATTAAAAACAAAAAAGTGTCTACTTTGGAAATATTCCATTTGTAATGAATATCAAATAGAATATATAGAAAAAAGGTATATATGTCAATCTGGAGTTTCAGAGTCACAGAATCTCTTAAAGGATGTGTTCAGATACAAAGCTGGCCTCACCTAAAATGATTTGTACATCAGATTTTTAAAATAGTATATAATTCGATTTATGGATGACATAGAATATGCAACTCTGGGGAAAAAAAGTAGAAGCCTTGAGATTTCTTGTTTCAGGTGTTCTGATCAGGATTCCATTCTATTTCTAGGAAAGGTAACTGAACACCTCTCATAGACAGCAACACAGTAAGTTTAGTATGCTATCAAGAAAGGTTTTTGAATAAGGTCTTTGAAAGAACTAAGGCAAACTATGAAATCACGTGCATATTGAAGTTGACAGATCTTGGAGGCCACAACTACCCTCATACTCCAAGACATCAAAGAAAAAGGCAAGGTCTGGTGATTAACCTCACAGACAAAAGTACTGGGTCAGGGGATGGAGGCAGGTTTTCATAGTTCCCTTGGTGACCTGTTTCCTCGTCTAATAGCTGGCAGGATGAGGAAAAACAGCTGTACACGATTGGCTCTCTCTTTTCTAAGGCAGTTGTGACAGGAATACAACCAGTAGGTTTTTGCCTGCTTCTCTGAAAAGTGTCTGTCTGACACCTAGTTTAGCCTTTCGCTGTAAGCCAAGGTTAATTCTGAGAACCTAATTTTAATTTGACTAATAATAAATGACATATTGTTTTAAAAATAAATCATTTAGTTGAGAAGAACTATCATATATTAAATATTCCCTACAAATTGGCACACAATTATATTTAGAACCGTCCTACAGAGTTCTATAATGCAATAGCATTAACACATCTATAACAAAACATTTATTTTTATAAAATACCTGAATTTTTTAAAATTGTACCTTGTGAAAATTGAAGCTTGAATCTCTGCAATGCCAACCTGTTAGTACCATTTCTTTATCCCATTTACAAAGAAAAGCTAATCTCATCATATTACTAGCTGTATAAGAGCTCTTTCTATGTCCTCAGCATCTAGCATAGGGCCTGACACATAGTAGTCTCTCAACAAATGTTTATTAAACAAATGGTTGAATGAATGAATGAACAATCACTCCATACGGACACTTAAAATATTGCTAGACATTCTTGCCAGGTTAAAAAGTTTCGGTTATTTTATTTGTTCATCCTGTGAAATAGTTTTTAGATTTTTTTACCAGTTAAGTGCTGCATGTGTTGGTGGGAATATATAGATCATACTATACATGTAATGTATAGTATGCAAATACATGCAATTCCTCCTGAAATATTGGTACACACCAAGAGTATCAACAAATTATTTGGTGTCAATCAGCTATCCAGTCACCCAAGAGATGTATTTCTTTCTTAATTTTCTTAGAGTTCAATTCTTCCTTTACCATGCCAACTAAAAATCTTTCTTGCAATTTCATTCAAAAAAGTTATTAGAGGACAGGAACATATTAAGTCTACAAACAAAAACATACATGATAAAGTTCCTGGTAACTTAAATACTGAATTTTCTTTTCAAAGATCTCTAAGACGCAGTGTATTGAAATAAATATTCAGGTCTGCAAATGCATGTATGTGTAATCAGTTGCTCAGACACTTTTTAATAAGCATTATACATTTGCCCTTTTCATTTTAATAAGTTTCTTTCTTTTCTCTTTTATGGTCTACCAAATTACATCTGACTAAATGTACCTATTTAGTGAAAATGGATTCCATTAGAGTGTAATCTTACCCAACTATTGTTTTCTTCTGAGGAAATAATGGAGAACATGTGCCAATGCTTAATATCAGGCTCCTGTTTCTAGAATTACAGTCTTAAAGCTGTCAAAACTGTTCAAGAACAAGGGTGATCCAGAGCTCATTCAGCATATAAAACACCCTTCTTGAACAGTTAAGTAGGTGAGGCAGGAGAATGCTAAACAACTGGCATAGAAAGCTCGAAGTATCCAAGCCAAGGGACATTTTCATTTTTTCTCAGTTGTCAAGACATCCTGTTTTTCCACAAAATCCCATATTTTCTACTCTACTCTGAAAGTACTGGTTTTTTCTAGTTCATTCTGTTTCAAATTCAATGTGGTAGCCCTCCACCTGGCCACAAAAAAAAGTATTTTTGCTTAAATGTCTTCTGGAAGAAGAGTACATAAAGTGTACCCACATTTTTCTGTCAGATTGTTGTAATCACTTTGGCTATGCAAGAGCATAAAGATATATTTGCTTCCCTTCTTTTAGTCCAGTAAGGACAACCACCAATGTTCCTTCTAAAAGTAATCTCTGAAATGGATGCCAGCAAGTGGTTTACCATAAATCTCATTTAACTCTGTAGTTCTAGTCCAAAAAATAGTGATTTTAAAAATTAGAATTAAATTTAAATGAAAATCTTTAATAGATTCTCATGTAAAGGGAATAGTTCTATAAAGTATCAATACTTTCCAAAATTGTAGGTGTCAAATTTTCTTAAGATGAGCCACATCCAAATAGCTATAGCTAATCAGAAAAAAAGTCACCCTATGCCCTGTTTGGAAAGAGAAGTCATTTTAATTGTGCTAATTACAGAAAGCATTAAATAGCGCTTCACAATGAGGACAATATGAAAAGCTTACATTTGAGGCAATAAAATCTCAAGTGCTTTTGTCACATAAATTGATCATAATATAAGTACGTGATTTTGCAACTGATAAAAGTAGATTCTTGAATACAATGTGAAAAGCTTTCAGAGGCACAACTGAAGCATAAAAATGGGGTCACTGACATAGCCAATATGCATGTAAAGTCACTCCTTACAGTCATCCACCTTAATTTTGTATAGGGAAAATAAGGCAGGAACTGATTTCAGGGAAAGCATGCAGACTTTGGAATCAGAAAGACCTGGATAAATTTCCTGACCTCATAACTTAGTTTGTGTTCTTAGGCAAGTTACTAATTTACTTTCCTGATGATAACCCCATTCCTACCTTACAGAGTTGCTATGAGAATCACAACTGAAGTATGCAAATCACTTAGGACAAGGCCTGGGTCATGGTAGACTGAAGGGTTTTAAGAATGCATTAGCTGTGACCCTAATTTATAAAGAAAAGTTTAAATAAATATATGTGTGTGTATGTGTGTGTGTGTGTATGTTTGTGTGTGTGTGTGAATATACATATATATGCATATATCTTTTTTTAAGGGGACTTTTTTTTTCTAATCCAGTCTTTCTTTAGTTAGAACAGGTATGACAAAAAACATCAAATAGCTAATTAAAAAATTAAGTCAAATTTTTGTATATTATTAGCATCTTAGTATTATTCTATAGACATGTGTATAATGTAAATTTTAAGAATAAACTGGAGTATTTTAAACTGGTAAGACTCGTCAAACAATTCTGGTAGAAAGAACTGCGCCTGTGAAAGGAAGGGGAATGTTTTGAAACCTTATCTCTGTGGAAATGAATAAACGTGATAAAATATGTAATGTGAAGAGAAATACATAAAGAGGTGATAAAAGCATACATAATTGGAGAAAAGGAAAGTGTGCAAAGGAGTGATAAAATAGAAATATAAACATTAACAGACCAAAATATTTAAAACAATGCATAGTTTTATAAATAATAAAAGATTAAAACCCACTAAAACATATTTATTGGAGTTAAGATTTGCTATAGAACTAATACATTCTTACTTTTAAGATTAGTCCTTGAGTAATGGCAAACTTGTTTTCACTATGGATTTTTCTTTGCTAGTGTTATAGACTGAAAAACCACAGTTTAATGGTTTTGAAATTATGTTAATGGCTAGAGAAAATTACAGTGTTTCTGTTTAATTTATCAGTATAGCACTCATTTAAATTAGAATAAAGAATGCTGTTTACATTTGGACAAAATATATACGGGCTTTTCAATGTAAGCACAACTTGCACCATCAATTTTTTAATGCTGGACACTACATTCCTTCTAACACCTGAAATATTGCTAAGAGTAGAGGCTTCTACTCAAGGAGCAAAAGGGCAATTTAAACCTGGAAACCTCAATTTGCTATTTGGTAACTATTCAGTATGTTTGTCTTTTGGTATCACTGATCTTTTTCCATTTTACTTATTCCATTTTGCCTATTCTATATGCTAAAGGGAGCCTGTACCAGGGTTCCTAAATCGTGACCCCTTTGTTATATAGCATAGCCTCATAAGCCAAAGGGCAAAAGAAGAGGACAAACATCTATGTCTGTTATGTGCCAGACATGATGCTAGACCCTTTAAATGTATTTTCACATGAAATCCTTACTCAATGCGTATTGCCGTTGCACAGATAAGGAAATTGAAATTTGAATTAAGTCTCTAGTTCGGGGACCTACAGCTAAGGAAGTTTATATGTTACTAACTTCAAAATCCAAGAGAGTGGAAGTAAGTAGTTATTCTCAGTTCTACAACCACCTGAATTGTACTAACTGCAACTGGTTCTAAGATCATAGATGTGAAGCTTCCTAGAGGGAAAAACCAGGTATAACCGGTCTGAGGATTGATCTCTTTTCACTTTTTTCCATATCATATGGACAGGGCTCTTCTCTCTGCTAAAACAAACAAAACCAAACAACAACAACAAAAACTTACTCTCACGTTAGAAACATAAAGCCCCAGTGAGACCTGGTGCTCTAACTGTCTAGTATCACAAACCTGTTCAACATTCAAAGCTAAGGAATGCCAAGGATTTCCAACAACTGTTAGAAGGTTAGAAGTGGCAAGAAAAAACCCTTCCCTACAGCCTTCGAGGGAGCATGGTTCTACCGATACCTTGATTCAGGCTTCTCCCCTCCAGACCTGTAAGAAAATAAATTTCTGTTGTTTTAAGCCACCCGGTTTGGGTACTTTATTACAGCAGCCCTAGGAAATTAATAGAGATCTTGGTAATTCTAAAGCTCTTCCTCTTCTAAGAATTTTCTAAGTAAACAATTTAACTCTTATATAATGATATACTTTTAGGACTAAATTAAGGAAGTAGCTTTTTGAAGCAGCAGAACTGGGGTTTAAATCAACTAGTTCTGATTTTTGTGAGGATTAAATAACATATTTAAAGCTCGTAGCCCAAAACTTGGTGGGTATCTCATGCTCAATAAAGAATGGTACATTCTCTTTCTATTTATTTCCTCTTATCCCAGATTATTTAAAGGTTTTAAGATCCTAGAGGGAAGAGATAATAGCTAGCCACCTCTCACACTATTAGGTACATTATCTTGCTCATAATGGAAAAGATCATGTGTGTACAAAAGAATGAACTATTATTTTTTTTAGCCTAAAGGAATGAAAGATTACTCATTTTCCATCAGGAAAGACATACAACAGTGTATTAAAGAAAATTTCTAGAATAATCAGGGAAATACACAGTTTGAATTTACAACAGAAAAAAAAAATAATTGTCTTTTGGACAAGGAATGTGAAAGCCTTATCATTACATCATTACCTTCCCTAGACTATTCCAGACCTCTACCCTGGAAAATTCACTGTTTTTCTCTGGCAAGAAATACATGCACCCAATCAAAGACAAGCAGGAAGTGGAATGTTACCTGCCATGAAAATCTCACTCCACACTTAATTTTTTGCACTTGGTACATAATGACTTTTTCATCTTCCTTCAAAGACAAGAAATCTCAATTTGAAAACCATGTGTGGAAGGAAAAAAAAAAATCTGTCCTGAATTATATCATGCTGAACTAGCTACAAGACACTGTTTCTTCAAAATGCCTGATTTCACAATGCATAGATATGCAAACAAATTGCTCAAATCTTTTAAGTCTATATTTTTGTATTCTGGAACTCTAAGTATCACTGTGTGACTATATAGTTAGCGGACCTACTGGTTCTCCCTGCCTTTTACTTGCTTTTTCCATAAGCAGAAGCTGGATCTAATTTCCAAATGAAAGACCTCTTCACCAAAAATTTATTTTTATGAAGGAATGACTTTACAGTGTTTGCCATTTGGGTTCTTTTATTTGGCTGTTTGATTCTCTTCAAAATGTGAATGGAAAATGTTTATCTGCTGGAGGGCTTCACATGCTTCTGCTTTGCTGGGTCAATGATTTCTACTGCCAAAAAGAAAAAGAGAAGAAAAATAAGAAAGAAAAAGGAAAAGGAAGGGAAAACCACTGGTCATTGAACAAATATTGCGTCAAAAACAACTTTGGTGTGCCTTAAAAATGGTATAAACATTGAAAATTAATCTCATTGCAATATTCTAACTTCTGGACCTGGGATTCTCAGTCTATTCCCTGTTGAAATGATCACCAAAGTACAGTGGTTAAAATATCATGTCCTAGAATAATACAGATGTATTTGAATTCAGCTATGTCAGTTAAAAATTGTGTGATCTTGGACAAACCATTTGACTTTTCTGAGCTTTTGCATCCTTTCCTGCAAAACAAGGATAATACTCATCTCTTGACACTCATCTCTTGTCGTGGGGATTAGATAACATATATAAAATACTTAGTAGAGTGTCAGGTAAGTTATCACATTCCATAAATGATGAATAGTATATAATTCATGCCACCTACTACAGGATTATGCATAGATTGAAAATGAGATCTTTCATAGCTGAAATCCACTAAAAGCCTGTTATTTAAAAGGTGGTGGCAGGGTCGGTTCACGCTGAGTGTTCTGAGGGAGAAATTGTTCCTTGCCTCTCCCATAGCTTCTTATGGTTGTTGGCAATCTTTAGCGATCCTTGGGTTGTAGATCTTTGCCTTCCTCTTCACATGACATTCTCTGTGTGTGCCTGCTATCCTGAGGAAAACTTCCAAGGGAACTAGCTACTAGATGGCTCAATCTTTCTTCCCCATACTCAGGTCAGACAAGGGATTTGGATGGGACTCCTACAAACCTCCACCAGTTTCCTCTGGTTTCACTATGCCCGGGCATAGTTTACCATTCCAGTTCTAACAGGAGTGTGCAGTCTACACACACACACACACACACACACACACACACACACACACACACACACCACTGCCCAGTGTGCCCTTGGCCAACTGGAGAGGCCTTGCAATCTTACCTCAATGAATGATCCCAGCAGCCTTCATCGCCATTTAGCCAAGGGCTACACAAGACTCAGTGGCACAGCCCTAAAATTCTGCCTTGGTGAGATTCTGACTTATATGCATTGAGTCATAATCCTACAGATGATAGTTTCACTGCTTTGTCTCCTCAGCCAAGCACATGCACCACATGCCTGAAACTGCAGCTTCTTTTCCTACCACAGAGTTACTATGACAACAGTACCTCATCAGTAAAGTACAACTAATCTTTCTCAGACTGAATCATCATCGTATCACCTGGGACCTTGTTAAAATGCAGAATATTAGGCTCCTCCCCAGATCTGCCAAATCAGAATCTGCATTCCAATAAGATTCCCAGGGAATTTGGATGCACTTTATAATTTGAGAAGCACTGTTCTAAGAAGTTGTATAAGTCTTGCATTCCAAATTGAATTACTAGATTGGAGAAAAACTCATAAGATGAAATTGGTATTTTCTATTTTTTTTAATTATTTCTCTTCTTATGAGGGGTAGTCAAAATTAGAATTGATAAAGCAACATGGTTCAACATAACATATTCATACTACTATGTGGATTGGGAGAAAGAGAGAGAGCAATAATCTGTAAAATAGAGTACAAGAGAAAAAGCAATTTAAATTAAGTCCATCATTGCAAACAATGTAATCACAGTGAGCGAGGGGTTGGGTACATGAATATACTATTGAATTAATCAGTTCCAAAGTGCTTCTTGTATTGTGAAATTGTGGAGTTTAACTTCACTGTGATTAAAGTATTTAAAGATATGCATTTTTTTCCTCTTCTAACTACAGCATCTGATGTTCAGACAGATCACAATCCTAGTGATCTATTCCAGTAATGAAGAAAAGTAAGATTGTATTGATAAACCTATGCAAGAATTCACAATGATATCTTCCTAAGAAATTTCAAGAGTGATTTAGAACAAAGTGCCTAAGAATCTATTAACAGCTATTCTACCATTAACCACAAGTCATCTGTAATTGCCAAAAAATACTAATAAAGTTTTTTTAACTTTGCTTCATTATATAATTCTATAATTCAATAAAATTTTAGAAGATGCCATATACAAAATAATTGCCTAAATGCCACACATGTTGTAGCAGGCAGAATAATGGCCTCCCAATGATCACCATATCCTAATCCCCAGAATTTGTGACTATTACCTCACGTGACAAAAGAGACTTTGCAGATATTAAAAACGTTGGGATGGAGATATTATTCTGGAATATTTAGACAAACCCAATCCAATCAGATAGGTCACTAAAACTGGAAAATCTTTCCAGGCTGTAGTCCAAAGACCTATAAGACTTAGAGCTGTTACTAAGGAAGTAGGGTCAGAGAGATGCAATGTGAAAGTACTAGACTTTCTGTCGTTGGCTTTGAAAATGGAGGAAGGAGGTCTCGTAAGCTAAGGAATATGGGTGGTCTCTAGAAGCTAGAAAAGGCCAGGAAACTGATTCTCCCTTAGAGCTCCGGTAAAGAACTCAGTTCTATTGACACCTTGATTTTAGCCCAATGAGACCAGTGTCAAACTTCTGACATAGAGAGCTGTAAAATTATCAATTTGTGTTATTTAAGCCACTAAGTCTGTGGTAATTGGTTATGGAAGCAAGAAGAAGAAAAAAAAATGGAAAATTTAAAAATCTGAAATAGCAGAATGATCTAGAAGAGCTATTTCTTTCTTCTCAGTGCTTTAACACAGTTCTCTCCAAAACATAAGGAGATATTTTGATGACTCTCTAACATTATTCTATTATTTTTTCCTTATATGGTATTTGAGGTACACCATTTTCTTAATTTGCCTATATATCCCATGCAACACATTAACATTATTATTCTAAATTTTTAATTAACGATGTAGAGGGTATATTCACCGAATTTTGTTAAGTGGGGAGATAAAATGTGGAGATAAAATTTTATTTTGGTTTTAGTTTCTAATGGACTCATATTCTCCATTAGACACACTATATTATGATTATACAATTATCGGTAGAGTTCCATGAAATATCTTATTCCACTGATAAAGCTACACTAGTTACAAGAAGTTTTTCAATCCCATTTATTAAACAATCTTTTTTTTCTGGAATAGTGGATTCCCAAATTTGGTGGCATACCAGAATCACTGGAGAAGCTCCTCTGGGAAGACTATGATCTCCTGTTTTAAAAGAGCATAACAATGTGAACACTAGAATTGTCATAGCAATGGGGATTGAAAATGAATAGCACCCTTCCCTTCTGCGTGAAACCAGTCATGGCTTCAAAGACCAATTCCAACGTTTTTAAAAAATGTTGAAAATAAAAGCTAAAGAACTAAGAAGGTAATCAAAAAGCTAGAATGTAGCTAATGAGCTAAATGGTAAATGCCAGAAATAAAAAGCAAAGGGCTGAAAGGTAATGGTTTGAAGGTTCACGTTAAAATGACCTTTAGAAAAACAAGCAGTTTTTTCTGTTATTAATGATAATCGTTTGAATATATAATTTTCATAATGTGGGTAACATGTTACAGCATGATTCAGAGGGAAGAATTTCAACATATCAAAGATAATTTCAAAGCAGTGCATTTTTCTATATATCCTGACTAAACCCTAAGGAGGAGTCCTACCTGGTCTCACATCCTCTCCCCATGCTTAGCAGCATCTGGATGTGGGAAAAAGAACACCTTCAGCAAACAATCTTTTGGTAACCAAGAAAGTTTGTTTGTCTGGGTCGAATTTCTAGAATCTGATTGAAATCTTCAGTGACTCCAGGATCAAGTTAAGTGCACAGTATTTGTCAAGTGTTAAATTCTATGTGATTCATTTGATGGCTGAATTGAGTGCAGGTGGTTTCCATTTTTTTAACTTTCTGCTCAACCTTCCCCCACACTCATACTACATATCTCTCAATTTGACTTAAATAAAAATAGTGAAAGGGCAGGTGACAATATCCGGCTTGTTTTCTGTTTTTGCACAAAACAAATCAAATGAAAATTAAGGAAACATATAACTGTTAAATAATGACCTTTGGGAAAAAATATTGTCCTCAAATTTTCATTGACAAGTACATTTTGAGAGCAAATTGAAATAAAATCTTAACCTTCTTTGGTTGTAAAACACATCTATTTTGGAGGGGAAAGTGAAGGGAAATAACAAGTGTCAATATGACAAGCATCTCAGACATTGATAGACTATGAAAACTTTCAAAAGGACAGTGTTTTAGATGCAAAGAGAAGACATTCTTTAAAATAGAACTTCAAATTTTCAGAGATAATGGATAAAATAAATGGGTGCCTATATCTTGAAATGGCAGCTATGATAGTAACTTTGCTTTTTTGAGGTTAATGATTTTTTCCCCCAGTAGAATGATCCTGAATTCATTACAGAAAAAACATGTAATAAGAGGTTTGTGTTGATTTTTACGTTTGTGCTTAAAGTGAAGCTCCAGCATAGAACTCTAGCCCTTCTGTGCCAGTGGACTCAATAGTAACAAAGGCTCTATTTTCTCTTTATATGGTCATGAAAATTTTAATTTCTTTTTCAGCATGAGCTTAAGGAAGGTGGCAGTAAAAAAAAAAAAATTTTGTTTTTTTCATATGTCTTGTCTCTTCTTGCCAAAGTAGCCATTTATCTCAACATTATTGAAAACAGAGTGACTATTTGAGACTTCATTAGTCTCTTAAAATAAATATAGTTTTAAATGGTGGTGCTATAGCTCACAACTGGAGGTGATTTTCTAACTCAAGGATGCTTTTCACTGATCATGTCATGGAGCTTAATGCGATTCCCAATCAACAGTCTGTTGTCATCTTCCAGTACAGTGGATCTGAAGTTGGCTGCACACTGAAATTGCCCAAAGAGTTTCAACAACTAATGGTGCCTGGATTTCACACCAGGAGAATTTATTTAATCAATCTGAGGTGCAGCCTTGGTATCTGGTTATTCTACCGTATAGCTAAGTTTAGGAGCTGGTATATTAATGGATGGAGTCACACTATACAGCAAGTATAGACATATAATAATACACTTGTTATTATTAAGACTCATGGTAAAGTTTTTAGGATTTAGTGGTCTAAGAAAATCATAAATCAAATGAAATAACACAGAAGGGTTTGCTAGACTTAATGTTTTACTAAGCAGAAATTTTAGGATGCAATTATATATCATTATACAGGTTTGTTGATTCCTTGGGACACATCAACACTCAGAATGAGAAATTTCCCCAACCAGACCCCCATATCATTTCCTGACCCTTACTCCTTCCCTTGGTTGCACCTTGTTAGATTCCAACGCTCTCTAATTGTTACGTCCCTACTTATGTTTCAGTCTCTGATAAAATGGGGTCAAAAGAAAATAGTCATTCTCTAATCACCAGCATTAAAACCTAAGTAAACTACATAAAGAGCAACATAGAATCATATTTTAGGCTGGAGGGGGACTTTAAAGGATTTATAATTCAACATCCATTTGTTCATTCAAGTAGTATTTACTACACACCTACTCTGTGTTTGTTATTGTTCTAGACACTGGGTATACAATGGTGAAAAAGATACAATCTTTCAGTTTGGGTGGGAATGGGGAGTGAAGGGTAATATTGACCGAAAATATTCAGAAGAACAGTAGTTATAATGAGAGCAAACATAGGGTATAGTAAGCATGCAGGATGAGTAAGAATTATCCAAGTAAAATATGTCATGAAAACAAAAAGCACCAGGTGCTAGGAGCTCCTGCAAGCCATATTAAGGCAGTTAGACGTCATCTTAAAGGAGAGAGATACCATCAGATTTGCAATTTTGAAACCTCACTACAGTCACAATGTGGAAGAGCAAAGGAAAAGGGCCAAAGTTCCTTTAACGTTTCATACACAAAACAACACCTTACACACACTTACACAGAAACACACCATGCGCACACACACATGCAAATTGAACCTTCTCTAGACTTCCAATTGTTTATCTGGTGTCTAATTAGGCTTATACTTATTTTCAAGTTTTTAGGATTTAATGGTCTAAGAAAATCATAAGTCAAATGAAACAACTCAGAAGGGTTTCCTAGACTTAATGCTTTACTAAGCAGAAATTTTCAAGGGTATTTAGAAAGGTGAAGAATAAATATAATCAAAACTAGAATGTATAACAGAAACATCAATTCATTACTCTCTGATCAGGAGTAATACCTGATGGTTTGTAATGACTTTTCATAAACTGCCAAATAACAGAAAAATTTCTGTTTGCAAATCTGATAAATAAGTGAAAACTACATGAACATCAATGGTTATCAAAGTAGAACTAGATGTGTCTTCTCAGCAACTGAAATGCTTTCATATACATACATTTTTAATATGAATTATAGATTACCTACTAAAGGATCAATTGAAAAGGTCAGCTATCGTCTTCAAGCATAGAAAAAAAAATTCTCCTGCATTTCAAAATTAGAAAATTATAACATGCTCTTCTTTGGCTAATGCTCATTTAGTAATGTCTTGAGGACTGCAGAATTCAAAAATAAAATAAAAATAGTGGAATTTAAAAGTAATGTTTGAAAGTGAGGAAGGTCCTGGACTAATCTGCACTGGCAAGAATCACAACCACTGAGCGTCAGAGGAGTGGGCTGGGAAAGCGGTACAGAGAATCCAAACATGTTCTGTATTAATGAAGTATTATTACTACAGACAAAAAGTTGAAAACCCCATGGAAGGGCTAGAAATCTGCAGATGGGATGGGAGAGGGGAAAAGATGAGTTTTTCTTTTAAACATATGTATTAATTATTGCACAAAGCCAGGTAGGAGTTTGCAGCTGGAAGTTGTACAGCAAGGAAAAATGAAATTTTATTTCAGAAAAAGTTTATGAAATAATGCTTTAACAAGAGAACGTGTAGCTGAGGGAGGGAAAAGGGACAGCGATATTTTTCAAGGAAGTCACTTTAATAAAATATGCAAGCCCTCACATTGACACAGCAATGGAAGGGACAGTCTTGAATCCGTATCAAAGTGGAATAAAGCATTTTGTTACAGAAAAAGCAATTTTGGGCTCCTTGAGTAACAGAGATTTTCTTTTAAATGAGTACTTGCTAACCAGTTTCTAAATCTCTGTAATTCTGTGGGAATTCTGGAATTATAGGGAATAAGAATTTGGCTCCAGGTGATGGTTCTTCAATTCCTCATATTTGTACTTCAAAAGATTTTATTTTCCTCTAAGGATCCCAAAACATTTTGCCATCTGTGAAGTTCACCGTCACTTTATAGACATAAATGAACTGCTTTGTACAAAACAACAACAACAACAACAACAACAACAACAAAAGAACTAAGTTTTTCCTTCCATTTAAATGATGTTATTTACCTACAAACAGACTGCTTTCCCACAGAGTTAGGAAAGTGGTAAAGATGACATGTGTACTTTGAGTTATTCTATAGTGATAATTCTTAGCTAAAGACCATCAACTTAAAACTATAAAATTTCCAATGATTTTCTTTAAAATTATAGGTGAACCCTTGATTAAGAGAGCTAAACATGAGAGTGGGTGAACAATAAAGAAAGATAATACTTTAATACCCATTTTCTAAATTGAAATAATCTACCAAATATATTTCAGTGCTTTCACACAATCTTTCACTGTTACCAATTTAAGCTAAATCCAATATTTAATTTAAACATCTTTTCTAAGAGAGGGCAGGGGTGTTTGTCTTTTCTCTGCGTTCTCAGTTCTAGGACAATACTTATCACATAGAATATTCTCAGTAAATATAGATTAAGAGAAAAGTATGGCGTTCAACTTTAGTAAGAGGCATTAAGTCTCAGAAACTAGACCATTAAACTAAATCAAATGGATGAAGTTTCCTTCCTACTTCTGTTAAGTTCTGAAATTCCCCCACACTTTTCTATTTACTCCTAAACACTGGAAGAGAGAAAGACCAACAATTTGCATAAGAAAGTTGTTCTCAGAGGTTTGATTCTAAGGACTCTAATTATTAGAGTCTCAAAAACTATAGATGGTCCCAAAAAGCTTTTGTTTATGTTTGCTGTATCTATCCATAATGACCATATTAGAAGTTAAAACTCAAAAAAATAGTAATATTTATTAATTCATTTAAAAAATAGTAATAAATCCATTATATGTTTATAAAAAAAACAACTAAACAGAAGAAAAACGTAGTGAGAAGCATGGTGTTATTTGACAATTTTGAAAATCTCTTTAATGTCTGACTTAATAGAAGACAACTGGATTGTCTTATCTACTTCTGCATTTAATTTTTTGTGATGTTATTTTGGTTGAAATACATAAAGAAAATCTGGTTTCACACAGCCATGTAGTGTGAAAGGGGAGAAATATTTTAACAACTTTTTCATGTAATTGTGAATATTTTTCTTTATCACACCAAAACTTGACAAATGGTATTTTCTTAAAGGTTAGTTGCAATATGGAATCTGAAACAATATCAATGAATCTTTCATACTCTATTACATTAAAATCCTGTAGTCTACTTTGCATTATGATTTTGCAATGTCATCCATTGATCATTTAGAAAATGTTGGTTCATAGAATTATAGACCTTGAATGTTCAAATCTTATCATGGCAATAAATATCATGAATTGTTTTCCTTGAAGTAACAGGTTTACTTTGTTCATTTCAGAGAAAAGACTTGCTAAGTGTGAATAACCACAGCTTGTTTTACAGCCATTCTTCCAGGTTGGAAAAAAAAAAAAAATTCCTGAGAAAGCAGCAGCTAGTTCAACTTCCAACACAAGTATTGCAGTCATAGTATTGTATGCAGCAAAAGTGCTTTATAAAATGCATGCCTCCTATTTCATCACACAGAATATTTAAAAGATACTCAAGGGTCAAGATGTAATAAAATCAATTAACTTTTACTGCTTCATCAAGGACATTCTTAAGGGCAAGTGGTGTGTGTGTGTGTGTGTGTGTGTGTGTGTGTGTGTGTGTGTGTAATGTTATTATAACTGCTGGAGAAGAATACAATAGTGACTAGTACAGTTTGGTGCCACTGCCTTGATTCATGCTAAAGAACCAGCAATTTTACTCACCATTGTTTTGCACCATCGATAACAAATGCCAACACAGTGAAAAAGGCAAATAACAATGCAAAAAGAGTTTTGACCTTTTTGACTTCCTGAATGAGTCCATGGATGGACCAAACTTTGAGAACTACTGGCATAAGGCAACTTTTTACTTTGCCAATAAATTAGGAAAAGTAATTTTCTATTTTGCTCTTAAAGAGCAGAGTTACAGCACCCACCCCTATCAACTTTAGAACAGAAAGTTGCTAACTAGATAACCTACCATTTAAATGTTTTTTAAAAAATCATTTTAATACTCTTTCCACAATGAAAAATGCACGCAAAGCTAAACTGCTGGAAGATCTCATATCCCATGTATAATATTGCTGAGGTAAGTTTAAACACAGATTTTAAAGAGATTTCAACCTGTTTTACTACAACTTAAGAATGATCGCCTACTTCACAAGCAAGGTACCCAAAGAGCAAATAGGTTTAATTACATTCCCATTAGAACAATTCAGCAACATTTTTTTTGTAAATGGACTAAAATAAATTTCATCCCGTATTTATGCCAGTTTCAGTGTTGAGACCTTAAAATTCATTATTCTGCATCATTCATTATAAGTAATTTCATCATTGCTGTAAGTTACAGTAATAAGGTAGAGACATGTTTTGCAGAAGGAGTTGTTTATTAAAATCATGATTGCTGTTCTAAAAGAAAAAAAAAGTCTGTAGATGTTAGGTTAGGTAAAAAATACTCAAAAACATGATGGTCTCAGAGACGGTGAGAAAGCAGAGGAATATCTAGGTTCATGTGTCAGGGGAACGTGCCAGAGGTAGGGATGTGTGTGGGAAAGAGGTTTATCATTGGTTGGGGAAGAAACTCATAAAAGCTTTATATTTTATAAGGTCTGAGTCCTACACTTACACAACTTTCTTTAATACTGCTGTTAACTATGACCTCTAGAAATTACTTTTAAAGTGATAATACTTTTCAGAGGATGTGCTAAGAGATACTTATGTCTCTCTTGACTCTCATCTGCAGATATCCCACTTTAATGGAAGATCCCTAAGTTACACAAAGATTCTCACATCTTTCTTTCAATTTTTTTAGTTTTAAAAAATCATAAAATATATTTGATACATACAAAATGTGTTTAAATATTTGTAAGTTATCAAACACAACTATGAACCCACCATCCAACCCAAGAACTGCAACAATATCAATAACTTGTCTCTACTTTATATACCTCCCATATGCCAACCCTCTGACCCCCTCCCAAATTAACAGTATCCTCAATATTATTTATATGTATTTTCTCTTTTGGTCATTAACCATTATATTTCAAAGTTTCATTCAATCTCACTTCTAGCTATAGTTCATTTCTTTATTGTCATTACTCCATAACTCTCCATAGTATTAATCTACCATAACTGTTAGAGAGCATCATGCCAAGCTAAGAAATCATTTTCCTTATCTGCTTAGCATACACTGTTAGCTATATATGTACCATAACATTGAGGGGGAAAAAAGAAAAAAAAAACACCCATTTTGGAAGGTATCTAGGGAACACAGCTAATAAGCTAATATATGGGTTTTAATGTTGTCTAGGTACTAAAGTAAAGAAAGTGACTTAGGAATCCAGCCTTACCACTAACAAAGAACAAGGTTTACAAAGTGTTTTTGTTTTTATAGGGTATGACACTTGAGTAATTTTTCCTGCCTTGGCAATAGCGGACTTGATGATTGAATTGGTTCCCAGAATACTACATTTTTTTTAAGTTTTTAAATGTATACAGAAACATACCTCCTAAACTATAAAACAAATACGTCCCTTATATGAAGTTATTTTCTTAGGAAGGTCTGCTCTGCCCTGTCTGTATCTTGTTCAGCCTGATTTAAATACCTAAATCATTTTTCTGTGAGCTACTATTAGCTCATACCTTTGTAGATATGCCTGTTTTGGTTTATGGATATGTTTTGAAGATAAGGTTAAGGGGCTTTCCTGAAAGCCTGACTGTAAGTGTGAGGAAAGAGAAGTTATAGATGAATCTAAGACTTTTGGTTGAGCAATTAGATAAATGGATTTTTCATCAAATGAGATAAGGAAATCCATGGGGCAGGATGTTTGGAAACAGGAAAAGATGGGATTTTGATATGGTCACTAAGAAATATCTATTTGTGGAAATATTAGGTTGGCACTTGGATATACTATATTATATTATTCTGAGGTTCAAGAGATATATTTTGCCTTAAGGTATAAATGTGGTAGTCATTGGCATATAGTGGTATTCAAAGTCACAAGACCATTAAATCACAAAGGGAATGACTACAGATGGCAAGGATTAAATACCAGTTTCTTTGTTCAAGAAATAACAAGTTAGCATGTCATTATTTATTCTAAGTAAATCTGTGTTATTTCTTGAGTATATCTTTTTCCCTAAATAGTTAATTTTATAATCTCTTATAATGTAGTCCAGAATCAATATCAAACTCATCATTCTAGAGAATAAATTCTTCACTTTTTGAAATAAGAATATCTCTTCCATATTATATCATTCCTTTTAGATCAATGGTAATGGTTGAATTATCTTAACACAGTGGGATAAAATCGGTTCTGGGTAACACATTTTTAGTTCCCTCTTGAGCTGAGTAATTATGCCTGCTTGTCTAAAGGCAGAGCCAATAAATTTTGTAGGGCACACTTGAGTGAAGATACTAGCTTTTAATAAATGAGACACAATTTTCAAAATTATGCTGTGAAAGAGAGAGAATCGGTAATAGCGCAAGAATACAATTATAAGCTCTAAATTTTGATACCATCTACTTCCCTCATTATTTCCACTAATGTTTTTCCTACCTAGCCATATTCATTATAAACAGTTGTTAGAGACAGCTATTACTATGATGGAAAGGAATGGGGAAGTCTTAAATATTGCTTTCTTAAAAAAATAAAAACTTCAAAACATCTGGGCTCTGCACTGAGAAATATTTTTTGGTAAGACTGAAATGATTATGTAAAAGATTGTGCTGAAGAAACAGCAACTAAATTTCCTCTTTGCTGCCTACAGTTGAAATCTCCTTTTACTTTTACAGTAGTTTTTGTCAAATGCTATGAAAAGCTTGATGAATTTGTCTAGTTTTCCTCATTTTTAAACCCTTGAAGATTACTTAACATTTGAATGTGGTTGCCCAATATTTGCCAATGATTAGAAAAGCCAACCAATTTATCTTTAGTTGTTAGTTTTTGTTGGTTTGTTTATTACAGCACCATTTTTCCCCTCTGAGGGACTTTCCCACACTTCTGAGAAGTACCCAAAACTCAGAAAAGTGAAGGGAGGAAATACGAATGACCGAACACAATATAAAAGAGGAAATCAAAACTAAAAAGCCCTGGGTCCCAGCTAAGTATGAGTTAGAGGGTTATGTTATCACCTTAGTCCGAGCGGTTGTTAGGCCAGTATATCCGTTGTCACTGGAAAAAACAGCATAGCCAAGTCACACTTCCCAGTGGGGGAAAGTGTGGTGTCAGAATTTCAAGAAGGTCCAAATCAGGACACCTGTGTGCCAGATAGGCCCAGCTGCATCTGTGGGCTGGCCAGTGTGCAGGACACCATCTGCTTAGCACATGAAATGCCAGTTTCTTTGCCGAAGATGAGTTTGAAGAATGGGATACTTTAAAGAGAAAGCTCACAACTCAGCTGTGACATCCTTCGCCTTTCTCACATTTTAAAATAAACAATTTTAGGAAGAGGGGATTAAAAGCTTATGTTTGAGAGATGACAAGTAGGGTATCTTGCTAGCTCCAGAAGAATTGCCTCAGAAGTCCTCCTTCAGATCGGCATTTGGCTTTTCATTCTGGTGACTGATGAAGTATGACTGCAACTCTCAGAAAATTCCAGGTGTTAAGCATGTGCACATTCCAAAAATGCTCTCTGTTCCTGTCACTGGGTTTGCAACAGTCAGACCAACAAGGGAATAGCTCTCTTCCCTAGTCTTTCTGAAACATAATGAGACACTTGGCCCACACCTTAACTTCCTGGTCATTAAGGAAAATCTGGTCCCAGGAAACACAGTGGACAATCCAGAATCTATTGAACAATTAGTACTAATTGTCTTTTTCTCCCTGCACTAAAACTGACACCTGGAAGAGTATAAACTAACACTCATTTCTTTGCAATTTGGGGGGCTGAATGTATCACAAACTATCTTTAAGTCCTTGTTTAGCAATGTTACATTTTAGTAATGATCAGATATATAAACTGCTTATTTTTCCTTTAATGGGTATTTATAGTTACTCCCCTTGAAGATCACGATAATTTTGTTTTCTTCTTTAGACATGAGGAGACAGGGACTTTGATAATGTTCCTAAAGTTCACAGTTCTATAAAGTTATTAAACTACTATAATACAACAGAATAAAACCCCAATATAGGAGAAACAATCTGATTCACTTTTCCCCCCCAGATTGGTAAGAAAATGGAAAGAAAACTTAGATTTTTATAATATACCTATAGTTGCAATATCATTCTGACAATGCAGTAACTATAACATAAATTTCACAAATTACGTTCAACAGATCCCAATTTGACGAAGATCAAAATATTCACCTGAATTCACTTGAACCATGAACTCATAATCATAATTAATCCAGGGATATAGACCTACTTGAGAAATAACTCACAATTCAGATTAAGTGTCACTGATCATTTTTCTTTCTCAGTTCATGTAAGGCCTGCTTCACTAAAACGTGCTTATCTGCCTCTGTTTAATTAAAAATATGTTATACCAAGAATGAAGTACATAAAAGAATAATCAGACGCACTTACTAAACTAATTACATTTGAAGTTTGTCAGTCTTTAGTCTCAGTGATTAGATTATGTCTCTCCATTTTCTTTATTGTTTTTTCATTTAAAATAAAGTTTTTATTTTCCCACACCCTGCCCATCCACTGCTTCTGGCAACTACCAATTTGTTTTCTGTATCTATAATCTAGGTGTTTGTTTGTTTGTATTTTTGTTTGTTTTTAGATTGCACACATAAGAGAGATCATATGGTATTTGTCCTCCTATCCAAATTATTTCACTTAGCATAATGCCCTTTAGGTCCATCCATGGTGCTACAAATGGCAAGATATCATTCTTTTTTATGGATTGAACTTCTTTATCAATCCATCCATCAATAGATACTGAGATTGTTTCCATATCTTAATTATTGTAAATAATGCTATAATGAACATGGGGGTATCTATCTCTTTTCCAGCTAGTGTTTCCATTTTATTTGGATAAATGCCCAGAAGTGGAATTGATGGATCATATGTTAGTTCTATTCTTCATTTTTTGAGGAACCCCCATACTGTTTTCCACAGTGGCTACACCAATGGTGCACAAATGTTCCCTTTTCTCCACATCCTTACTAATACTTGTTATTTCTTGTCTTCTTGATAGTAGCCACTCTAACAAATGTAAGGTGATGTCTCGTGATTTTGATTTGCAGTTCCCTAATGATTAATAATGTTGAGCATATTTTCATGTACCTGTTGGCCATCTAAATCTCATTCACTTTCACAAATTTAAAAAAAGAAAGAAGGAAGGAAGGAAGGAAGGAAGGAAGGAAGGAAGGAAGGAAGGAAGGAAGGAAGGAAGGAAGGAAAGAAAAGAAAAGAAAAAAGCTTAAGTGGTCTCCCCATTTAACTCAGAAAGATAAAACTATTCACATTGAAACTGTAATTAAACAACTCACAGTTTGAAGCTGAGCTATCATGGGACCACAGATACCAAATGCTGAGCTTGTCATAATATATATGATCACTTCTCTAGCATCTTCCTTCTTGCCTGACTGCCTCCCTCAAACATTAACTGAGTGTTCTGCATATAACAGAAGCTCATAGGGTATTAAGAAGATTGAGATATTACAAAGTTCTTGACATAAAGTAGGTTCTCAAAAACTGTCAGTTGCCCTATCTTCTAGAAGCAAGACTCTATGTATTGCTCTGTATCCAGCCACACTAATGCTGGCTGTAGGATATTGCTAGGAATATACTGGCAATGATACCATGTTTAATATCAGACTGCATTATCTATGGATGATGGACAATAACTATGATTTGGAGGTTGCCCTATTTATCCTGCTTGATTTTGTGTTTGAGTCACAAGTAGCTATCAGTTATTCTCTTCCTTATCGTCCATGTATCATAGCTGCAGACTGTCACTCCTTCAAATCTTTATATTAAATTTCATTATGCTTGCTATGGGCTCTTCTTTGAGTTTGTAATTCTTAAATATGATAGAATGGATTTGTTGTTTATTCTGGCCACTCTGCCTGATTCCCTAAGATATTTTAAATAGTCCTTGAAAATTCAAAACATTTTAGTCTCAACCATCAGAGCATTTTTCCCAGTTAGTCTCTGACTCTCCCAGAAGCGGACTTTAAAACAAACAAACAAACAACAAAACAAAACAGAATTACTGGTGAGGTTGTGTTACACTCTTTCTTATTGATATTTACTAAGAACCAGAATTATATTTTTGGTCTCATTTTTTTAAGTGCCAGGCCATCAAATATATTTGCTCTTTTGTGTTGAAAGCTTGTTTTCTAACAAGAAGTCACAGCACACACTTTAATTTGTAGTCAATAACTGGGATGGCAGCGACATAAGACCTGAGTGTGGGTCACTTGTGCTTTCACAATGAGAACCAACAAAGGCTGAATTTCAGTTACAATGTGTTGCAGCTGGTGTGGCCAGGACCCCATTGGAAATGTAATTTCAAGAAGATTTTTCTTGTTAAAAAGCCATTTCCTTCTGAAGCATGTTGGAAAGATAGCAGTAGGGCAAGTAGGCAAACAAGGAAATTTACAAGGATTTCCAAAGAACGTTTTGGAAGCATTGTATTAATTTGAACAATTGCAAAAACATTTTTACTGAGTTAAGCAGTTCAGCTTTTTCTCTGAAATTCTAATTGGATATGTTTGCATTAAAAAATAACAATAACCTTTGACAGACTTTTTCCCCCCCTCTTTTGGCCTCAGTGTATGCATTTTAGCTAACAAGTGGCTCTTGAAGAAATGTATGTCACCAGTTTGGTCTCTAGGGAATTACCCTGGGCATAATTTTTTTCCTGCCTCTTCTTTCAGGAGAAGCGTGGGTTTTGGGTGGGGAACTTACTGCAGGCTTGCACTCATTAATTGCTTCCTGAACATCAAAATCTCTGAGAAATAATAACCATATTACAAGAGTTTTGACCAGGTTTCTCTACTGGAGACCTCATTACCAGATAATATTACATACATTTTTTTATTTTTTTATTTCAAGACATAAACCCAACTGAGGCTTTCTACCTATGCCATCATTATTGAAGTGTTTATAATTGTAGCCATAATATTGATTTTATGACTGAACATGTCTTTTGGAACTTTTTGGAATCGTTTCCAGAAACTACACCACATTTCTTTGACATTCTCTTCTTCTGTGCAGTATTTGGTTTGTGGAAACAACATGAAGCCACTCAGAGACAAGTATTTTGAATGTGGTATGTTAATCAATATGTATAACATTGTTTATGGTCATAAAGTTATGGCCTAAAATAAATAAACATGTAAACTACTTCTGAAGATAGTTTCAAAACAAAAGACAGTTTCAAAAGAATGAGTTTTCTGCAGTGACTAATTTGGAAAAACAATGTTAGAGTGTGTTTGTTTTAATTATGACATCATTTTAATTTACATCTTCATCAAACTTCTTTCTTGGATCCATGTCAGCACACATTCCGTCCCTCTGCTCTACCTGTAATAAGAGCTTGTCCACTTAACGTCACACACACCCTCTACCCATCCATTCTGAGATCACCAGACTCCTAGTCTCCTCCTGCTAGTGCAACAATGTTATTTTTCACCATACTTCTAATTCCTTTGTAAGCCTACCTCTTTTCACTAATGTTTCTTTAGCGCACTGTAAATGATAAAATTCAGAGCAGACTTCCTCAGGGAACAGTGAGACAGTTACAAAGGAAAAAATTAAAATTTAATTTCTTATAAAGTAGTTGTGAAGAAAAGGCAGACACTATCTCCACATTATCACCATAATGTTCAGCATGAACAGACCTTTTCTAGATTGTTTTTGGAGATAGTCGTACTCTTCCAGGTCAGTCTGACTGTCCATGAAGGGATACAGAGGGTATCATCCATGAAGACAGAAATAACTAGATTACATTTTATGTTACTAAGGAAGAGTTTTTACACAGAGATTAATATCCAGCTTTGTTTTATTCATGCTTCACTTAGAGCAGAAAGGAGAATGTTCCTACTTTTACCATAATTAAAATTAAGATGACTAGATAACTAAGAGATACAAGTATGCGTCCTTAGGAATCTTTATAAAAAGGAAAACTCATCAAGTTGCCAGCTCCAATATTGTATTGGAAATAGAGGCATGAACTGGATAGTTTCTAGGTGACTCCTTCAACCATAAAATTCCAACTGTATTCCACAAGAAAACTGTATTTGTTTTTATGGTTAACTATACCAAGGATACGTCTCATAAATATTTGTTTCTTGTGATCATAACATCTAATATACCTAAGAAGTAAGTAAGCAATTAACAAGTTGACTGACTTATTTAAAGAATTTAAATAACAAGAATTTAATCACACCTGAATTCAGAAACATATCAGCAAAAAGTTTCTAGCTAGTTCCTCTGGCCTCCAATTTAGGTGAGGTGGTCTCATAGCACAGTGATTGAGCAGACAAACTCAAGTGAAACTGCTTGGCTTTACATCCCAGTTCTGCCCCTCACCGCTGTGTGGCCCAGGAGACAAAGTAGAGAGAAACAAGATAACTGATGACATTGTGTGCCATGTTGAGAAGCTTAGACTTCATGCTCTAGAAATGGATATAAAATGGAAAACAGCCTGATCAGATTTTTACTTTAGAAAGCTCACATTTGGTGTAGTGTGGAGCATATTTTGGAAAAGTACAAAACTATTACAATAGTGTAACAGTCCATCGGGAAATAATAATGGTCTGAATCAAGGCAATAGCAATTGGATGACAAGAAAGGAGCAAAAGAGATCAATATTGATGAAACTGAGTCCTGTAAATTAGAGAATAATTGCTTAGGAGCAGAGATAGAAAGCAGGAAGCCTAGATTGTTTCTACTTGGAAAACTAGTTGGGTGAGATTCCTACAAATGCACTATCAATGATCAGAGTTATTACATTTTTCACTAGGAAAAGCCTTCTTAGCAATACATTATATGTTTTCAACAGCTTTGAAAAATATGCACTTTCCCTTTGAAGAATTTTTGACCCAGTTTATTTCCTCTGTCACAGTCCATATGATGTCACACCCATACAAACTGATTTCACTATTTGTTATTTCCCTGAGCTTTATCCATTCTGCACTCCGTCCCTATAATACGCCCAAAATATGGCCGTCAATTTAGTTTCAGAGCTTTAAAAATACACTTATCTCTGTCATTAAGACCCTTATGCCTTTCCAAGAGGTTTTAAGAATATATAAATAGTAGCACATCTCAGACCTGGTAGAATAAAAAGGCATAGGGCTCTTCTTAAATGGCATAGGCAGGATATTCTAACAGGAGGCAAGAGAGCTGTTAGTAGCTTGCGAGAATTTAAAAAAACAAAAAACTATATTTTAATCAGAAATGTACAGTATTCCTACTGGTACTGAAATTTTTTAAAGAAATCCAAGAAATAAAAACAGGCAAAAGAAAGAAAACAAAACCAAAAAACACCTTCGACTTTCAATCTCTCTACCTACTGAAAAAAAAAAAAAACAATCTATCAAAACAGAATTTATGATGATTCCAGAATCACAAAATCCAACTAGATTAACTAATTCTTGTGTTAATTCTAATTTAATTTTTCCTTCAGAAATAAATTCAGAGTGGGAAGGCCCTATTTATTTATTTATTTTTGTAAAGCAATGTCTAATGATGTTAATGTAAATAAGCAATATTTCATATTTTGCAGAGATGGAAAAAGACACTATTATTATGACTACCATTTTACTGATGAGAAAACTAAGGCTTAAAGGTATTAGATGATTTCTTCCAGGTCTAGCATATTAAAAAAAAAGGGGGTATCCAGGACTTCTGAATTTATATCCCATGCTCCTCCAGGTTTACCTGCTGTGGAAATTGTAACCACGCTCAACTGCATAGTCTTAGAAATAAAGTACGATGGCACACATGGCATACACCCAGAAAGAACATTACTACTGTGGGAGCACAGATTCTTCAGATTAAACACATCTGATACAAGCAAGCACCAAATGTAGCATAGTTATTAGTCACTTACTCATGGAAGTGGAAAGAGAGGCCGAGGTGAAGCACATCCCCAGGGGAAGAGGCCCACCACATCTAAGCCAGGGGCTGACATGCAGTTGCAGAAGGGAAAGTGGGAGAGGGCTGCCATGATGGATGCTCCTCTCCACAAAGACCTGTCTGCCTCTGCTTTCTACCTCCCCTTACCGGGGCTGATTCCTGAAGGACTGCTAATCTCCACGCACAGGGCCGTAAAGTCCTTGCAGGCTGAGGGCAATAACCTAATGGATCAGTGGTTTTCAAACCATGGGTTTTAACAATCAATTCAATGAGTCACAACCAGAGAAAAGGACTTTAAAAAAAAAAAAAAGCTCACATCTCACTACATTACCCATCGTAAGAGTCTTTTCGAAACTTTTTTTCAGGAGTGTTGTGTATGTACTGGATCATAATGTAAAATATATTTTTTCTATGCATCTTTGTCATAAAGGTTGAAAGCCATTGGTCTCTATCCCAGATGATGTTTGCACAAAGGTCAAGCAATTAGGGTTCCCAGCAGCCCACCACTATTTTCTTCCCTTCCTTTGTGTGCTCCTGCTGTTCCAGGACAGACTCTCTCCAGCCAGCTTTCTTGCTAATCACGTCATTGAAGTGTCATGACTGAAAAAGTGAGCAAAGACAATATAGTCAAAGCCACTTTCTTTCATCAGTTTTGTTTACATCTGACATGGTGGTCATTATGACATTGTGTTCTTTGATAGTATATTTTGACATACACAAATTTAGAGCTGAAAAGGAGCTCTACATATAATTTATCTTCTACCAGTTTCTTAGTCAACTACATTTCATCCTTCTACAGAGCTTTCTTGTTACGTATTTAACAGAAAGCCCTGCTTTGGATTATTTGAAAGGCTTGTGTTGGAAGTCAGGTGATACAAGTTCCAGGAGATGTTCTTTTGTCACAGGCACTGACTATCTGTAGTACATTGGACACATAATGGCAAGTCTCCTAATTTGGTTCCCTTATGTGTAAAATGAGCAAGTTAAAATAGGTGATTTTTAATGTATCTTCCAACTCTGACTAGCCTGTTGTACAAGTTCTTGAAAGTCATAGATGACAAACAATTCTCTTTGTCCCTTCTGCAAAGTTCCCATCTTGAACAATGAGTAGGCACATTTGAAGAATCTTCTTATTTGTTTATTAAATATTGAAGCACTTTTAAGAGTCTATAAGGTTGAAAGTAAATGTTGAGGTTTTTCACAGTAAAATAACAAATAATTATTCATAAAATAGGAAGCAACAAAAAAAGAAACACCCTCTTTAGTATATTTAAACTATAAAAACAAACATTAGATATTGCTTAAAATATGTATGTACATATTATAAGGTATAAATTTTATGAGCATAAATAATAGATACTTGTACATTCTAATCAGACATTAGTTGCTTTAACAACAAGTCTAGCACAGAGAAAAAAATTGAAGGCCATTAAAATCCCAAACATCAAGTAAGTAGGGATCTAGAAGCAAAAGCACCTGTCTTGACAATAATCTGCGCAGCTTTCTTTCATTGCCAGTTGAGTGATGACACAGACCAGAGCATGAGAAGATTTGGGCAGTCAGACTGGATTCTTTAGGCCTGCCTTAGTCTAATCTAGGGCACTTTTTAGCAGTCTTTTTGAAAGTTATGAGAAATACTAAAGACTTGGTTGCCCGACAATTTGAAATTAGACGTAAAAGACTTAATTTTTGATATGGAGTATTTTTTGTTTATTTCTGGAATAAGTTCCAAAAAAGTTAAGCATGCGAAGGGCTCAGCAGTTTAATCAAGCTAAACACAGATATCTGCATATGTGCAATGATTCCAAAGAAGGAAATAATATCAGCAAAGAAGAGAAAAGGAAGCAGAAAGAAAAGAGGACTGAGGAGAGAATGTGGGAAATGCTCACGTTCATGAGTAAAAGGTTGTGGAGGAACCAAAGTAAGAAAGAGGAATGAGCCAGAGAGGAAAAGAGAAATATGTAATATGACAGAAGCAAGGGGCTATATTAGGTGGAAAGGATAGACAATAGGCTACAAAGTATGGAGGTTGGTTACTGGAAAAAAGACTTTGGATTTCAAGAGACAAATTAACAAAATGCCTGCTGAGCCAAATTTCAAAAGGTTAGATGAAGTGTAGCTAGAATGAGCAAGTGAAGTCTATGATTTGAATATAGATATCATTTCAAGTGGTTTTAAATGACAGTTTTTTTCCCTCTGTCCTCACATTTGGATGATTTTTTTTTATCTCATTATTAGATATAAATGCCTATTTGCAAATAGCTTGTTTCCAACATGCTAACAGAATTTATCACATACTTCAACAACATGACTTTCACTCTGAATTTATCAGTGTTGAAATATTTCCAAATTACCTGAATCATGAAAAACAAAAAAACAAACAAAAAATCCTCAAACAAGACAAAAAGAAAGTGGAGAAAAGGAAATGGGAATAATGAACCCTGAATTTCTGAGTCCTGCTAGCAGGACAGCTGACACAAAGAGGGTTGTAAACCTTCCAGATTCACAGCAAACACTCTGGACCCCAGGCACTGTACAGCAAGTGTCAAGAAGCTTGCCTTTACAGAGGCCATCTTACTTTGGAGAATATCAGATTAATGCTGTTGGCAGCAGACTCTAACATGTTCTCCAATTGTTTCAGTTCCTGTGCTTAAATAATTAATATTGCAGTGGTTGTTAGGACCTCCACTTATCATGATTCTATTTTTGATGCCTGGTATTCCCTTGCTTCTGTGTAATTTCACCAATTACTCAATTATGTAGTATTTTGCTTATTTTTTCCAAGACAACACTGACTTACCATCCCTCTTAGTGTTAACATTCAATACCAGAAATGTGACAGTGTGTGTTTGTGTGTGTGTGTGTGTGTGTGTGTGTGTGTGTCTTGTCTTGTACAGTTTTGTTTTACAATTCTTGGCCTTAGTGTAATTTAGTTCATTTGTTTCGTCCATGTACACGATGTGCATTCATTTAGTTACCCCCACGCAACTTGTTGGGGAAGAGTAAGCAGCCACTTTCTAGTTTGTGCATGAGCACGTGACCTTACTTATTTCTGCAATGATAATAGTGCTAACGACATCCGCACAATAACTGCACGCACTTTTATCTTCCTCATTGTTGCCCTGTAAGATAAGTATTCTTACTATTATGGGTGTCATTGTTATTGTTATCCTATTTTACAGATTTAAAAATAAAAAGAACCAGAATTAAGTGACATTAAGCGAGTGAGTGACAAGCCAGAACGTAATGCCTATTGAGAAACTGCAGTGCTGTAGTGCTACTAGAGTATCTGAAAGGCAGCTATGAGGAGGCAAAAGGAAGCAAAACGCAAAAGGATTAGTAGTAGGCTCTACACCTCGACAACTTTCCTTGTCTGATCAGAGTGTGAGGGCTGCCAGCTGAACTGACTTAAAGCCATGGTGGGGAGGCCATTGAGAAGGCCCCCAGCTTGCTGCTGTCAGTGGGCACATGGTGGCACTCAGATGCAGAGAGATGGGTATGAGGAGTGTGGGGTGCCTGCCATGAGCAAAGAAAAGAAATAGGATTTATCCGACAACATTCCCTTCTACTATAATTTATTGGGAAAGAGTAGAAGACAGAAAAGCATGTGTGTGTATTTTTCTTGATGACAGTGAAGAATTACTGGCAGGGATACAAGTAAAGGCAGAGCTGAAAACGGTATACTGCTCTGGTGCCTGCCTTTGTATCCATGAAGCACTAACATACTTCGGCATCTCGGAGTAGCATTTGGCAGCAACAGAGGGCTTGGGTTGTGCTGTGGCTGTTTATGAACTCACAGCTATACCTATATCATTAGAAAATACAGGAGGAGAGAATAAAATAAAGGTCCATGTTCCTCTTAAATCCTCTTAATAACCTTAGCAAATTGTAGCAGGATAGCCTGCTAGTTAAGTATTCAGGCTCGGACATTATTTTGCATAGGTTTGTATTTTGGCTTTCTCCACTCACTACTGTGTGACATGCACAAATTGTTCAACTTCTCTGGGCCTCAGGAGAATTATTGTTTTATCATTTATAAAGTAGTTCATCCTTGATAAAAATAAGGATGATACTAGGAGTTGCTTCAAAGGGCTGCTGAAAAAAATCAAAAGAGTTAATTCAAATGAAGAATTTGGAGCAGTGCCTGGCACAGAGTAAATAATCAACAAATGGAACCTCTTACTAAATGTAATGTGTGCTATAACTACTTGCAAGTTTAAGGAAATAATATGTCTTAAGCTCACTCTTTTCTTCCAGTCCCCAGAAGAAAAAAACATTCTTTTTCCACGTGATAAAGCATCATATGGAGAGCTAACATCTTTTAGGAAATATTTGGTTAGGTCCACCACTTGAAGAAGTCACTCCCCCTAATTGTGATGCTTTGATTTGTTTTGCCATTTAATGTACTTATTCATTCATTCATTTTATTTATTTGGTTGCTTCAGGGAGATTGGAACAGTTAAAATGTTGTATGATTAGGAAATATTTAAATTTAAGCTATTGTGTGTACCAAATTATAATACATAAATTGAATCCACCAATTAAATTAGACACTGTAACACATTTAAAAAGGATATCTGATGCACATTCGTCCCTTTTATTTGACTATGGAAGAGAAATTCTTTTAATTTTTTTACAAAAATGACTACTTTTGTGTTTTGCTGATTTTATTTCACATTTATTATTTGGAGCACATAGATAAATCTAAACTAGTATTAAGATCACAAAAATATAATCCATTACATAGGTTCAGTGTTTGTGAAATAAGTGTTAGAATAATCTGTTTTTAGTGCAATATGAATGAATTACTTGAGTTAAAGTAGAACAATTCCGATCTGATAGTGAAATCCCTTTGCCTTAAAGTTTTCTCTGATTCAATTTAACATTACAAAGTCCAGGATTGATGGGACAAGCTCTCCTTAAGGACTTCCGATTACATATTGGTGTTATTTGTATACTTCCCTCTTTGTTTTGAACCCAAAGAGGTGGGCAGTGACCCAAAGTTGTTAGCACGAGAGACTCATTGGGAAGCCACTATTTAAAATACTTGGATTGTGACTTTTCTTCCTGTGGACAGATTTTCCTATCAAAAATTCCCCATATTTTATATCAGTTAACCTCTTTGTTTGGGAGACTGGTTTATACTTTTCCTAAAAAAAAATCCAACAATTAGAGAAAAATACGGCGTTCCTCTCTAGTTCCTGGCAGGAGTAGACAGAAGAGGAAGAGAAAATTAACTTCTGCTTACCTGAAATAGTAAGACTAAATTTTCCGTATTTAATCTTTCTATGTAACCTTAAAGTGATCCTACACAATGAAAAAGTCTATCTATTAATTACTATTATTTTTTTTTTCCTTTTGGGTTTTGCCTCAGATTTTTTTTTCAATGACTCAATAAGAAACACAGACAGACACAAAATCTCCTAAAACTTTTCAAAGGTCATATAAATAAGTAGGAGCAGCTTTATCTCCTTTTTATAGATGAGTATAGTGGCTAGAGGTATAATAAAGTAAGATGACTTTAAAGGGCCGACAGGGAGTCACAGACAGAGATAAGATTGTATTCCATTTTGATGTTCCATCAATGCCAAAGAATGAACAGCCAGAGGAGACTGAGTCTAAAATGGTAAATATATTGTGTATTGTAAAATGCCTTTGTAATTTAACAGATTATTATGATGTACAATTAAAATGACCATGCAGGGAAAAGAAGAGGAAGTAGCAATACACTCCTGGGACAGAATAGATCAGTTATCCTTCTATTACACCGCTTTCTGTGCTTTAGAAACTGTAAGACATGAAACATCCTGGGAAGGAGTTTGTACGAGAGGGGAGTACTAAAGAAGACTATGGTAGGGTCAAAGTCACAGCTGGAGTGAGTTTAAATAACCTTGTCCCTTGCTCTGTCTACTCTAGTGCAAAAATAAAATGATGGATGGTCACGCTCAGATTATCATTAAAATAGTTTTCTTGCTGTTCACAAGGTAACCTTCCACTTGTATCAACTATCATCAATTCTCTGTTATTCACAGTGAAAGGAAAGGAATCTTAGTGTAGATTGTTTCAAAATCGTTTCATTTTGGAAAATTTAATTTAAAAAATTATTTGCTTTCTCGATTACATTTAGTGTTAGTTGATGTCCAGAGGAGATAGCAGATATTTACTTTCCAGCAGGGGCAAGCTGAGCTGGGGTTAAAAAAAAAAGTCATGGATAATTTCAGAAAGTGAGGAGATCATCTACGGAAAATAGAGTGTATAGTTTATTTCAATGAGCAATTTCATGAATGTTTGTGCGTATAAATCCATACAGCACTTTATTAAAGAAAATGCAATATATAAGTATTAGTACTCTCTCACCAACTCCCTCAAGCTTCAGTTTCAAAGTATTTCAAGCATTCTTTTTTCACAACATAATTTCATCCAAACCACTGTCCTTCAAAGTTCAAGTTATATTAGAAAATAAGGGAATCTGGTTTTATGTTAAACCAGTTTCAGCTTCTTTTTAAAAACACATGTCAGGAAGCTTATCTACTTTTAAAATATAATTATTTTCACAGTCCTACTCATAACTTTTAAAAATATTTCAAAATCCTACATATTGTGTTCAAAATAATCTACTTGTCTCAAACAGACAAAGCAAGGATAAAGACTAAAAGAAACAATTACAAACACAAATCCAAAAGGTTTTTCATTCACAAAAAATTAAAATAAAATCATTATAAATTACAAAGTTAAAATTATTTCATAAATTGCTCTTTTTAAATTTGTTTATACAATAGCCTGTAAAAGTTGATACCTCAAATTCCAGAGGTTATGTCGAGCAACAGTGTACTTAATCGAAATATATGCTACTGAAGATTTTGTTTAAAATTAACTTTAATTTAGAAAATATGCAGTAGTCTCTTAAGAAACTGAAGTATATAAATGTGGACATACATATGTAGGTTAATAACAATCCTACAACCTAATTTATCCCATATATATATATATATATATATATATATATATATATATATATACACATATATGTATGTATATATCGTAAAACTGATAGATGCAAACAGAAAGTCAAATTAAAACATTAATGTGAATAATTCAGCAAAATCATTTTTGCTACCTCTGTACAAATCCCCTGAATACTATCACATTTGATTCTCTATATCAGTTTCCGTCATAACATACAGCTGTGTCTTTGGAAGCACTCTAAGAATAAGAACTGTAACACCTCTAGAGAACAGTGTATTTTCTCTGAGAGCCCTATAAATTGTTCCCAAAATTCAAAGGCTCATTTTCCAGGAGTGATTTACAAATAATCCGCCTTGCCTATCACAAGTAGCATCCCTATAAAAAAGAATGTTACAAAATTAGACTAAAGTGAATCAAGAAAACCTTGGTTTCCATTTAGTCTCATTTTCACTTTTATAGATTAATGAATTATTAAATTTTTTCAATAATTTCTTCTGCAATGGCAATACATTTTTTTAATTTTAATTCTCTATCCTAAAAGTAAATCACACACACACAAAAAATAGATAATTTTCAGTACAGAAAAGAAAACCAAAGACTGTTTCTAATATGCCTACTTGAAATTGCATCTTACAGTTCCTTGTTCCTGAATCTCTGAAATGTATTTATTTCAGCATCACCAGTACAGGATGGGCGAAAGGGAAGATAATTCAACTTATTAGGCTTCAGGATAACACTATAGAATTAGCTAGTCTGATCAGTTAGCACTTTATTTCCAATCTTCTCAATCAATCATATTTTTCTATTATGATAGATAAAAATTCAGCTTAGCTACATTTCAATTCTAGAGTTTTTCTCCATAAAAGGAAGTGACATCTTCCCTTTCTAGTCTTTCCAATTTTCATTCCATTATTGAAAATAAAAGTACTAAGAATTTTGGTAACCACATAACTAGTGGGATAAAGAGACCCATAAATATTCAAATAATCCTCTTCCTGCTTCAAAGAAGAGACATTTTTCTATTTGTTTCTTTATAACATTACACATTTCAGATTCCCCACAATAAAAAGAGAATCCTCCCATTTTCCAGCTATCTTCTTGCAATTCAACTCAATGCTTTATTTTATGTTACCATTATTTCTGATGTGTTCCAATTTTCTCACAAACCCAAATGTCAAATTTTAAGGGTCTGGTATTACAGTTAAATAAATATAATAAAATGTGTTCTATAGAATCACTAAGTTATGGAGAGGATATGAGAAATTCAACTCAAAACAATTCGACTTATTTCTAAAATAATAAACACATCTTCAATTTAAAGACATGCAAATAGAGTTGCAACCTATTTAATGAGCAGACATTTAGAGATAGCAAAATAAGCAGAGATTTTATACATATTTATATGCAGATATCAAAACATAAAGGATAAGCTGGATTCCCCGGGCGCATTCCTCAGTCTAGTCCATGTAACCCCATGACTAGTGACAGTGCTGACATAAGTGATAATTTGACTATGGAACATCAGCTGCTGGGGCCCAGTGGTGACAGAAACTCGTCTGTAAAGAAAGTTCTTTACAGAAACTCAAAGAATGTGCACGGATTAGAATAGAAAGCACTCTCAAAAGATCATTGGATCTATCCCTCTGTCCTTGGCTGAAGTAAACAGTAAACTCTTTTCAACAACTGATAAGGTGGAATTTGAAGTCAGTAAGTAGCATTAAAGATATGTCCAATGATTTGGATTGAGAACATCCTTGCTTTGCAACCTTTGCCCGGTCTCATGATGGACTTTTAAGAGAAGGCTAAGTCCATTCCTATTGAAAATGTCAGGGTGGTTCTGAGGGAAGGAAACAGGGAACGATCGTGGTCATGTAAGGGTGGAGGTATGTGACATGTGTGAGAATGCGCCAAGGATATGTATGAGTGTAGTGTATATGCATATGTATAGCTTCTCATTTCCCTTGAGACGTTTAAAAAAATTCTATGATCTCAGACTTTGTATTCCTTTTGAAAGGATAGCTGAAATGTTTGACATTTCAAAGCCCAGGAAGCATTCTGGAACTGCAAAACCAGCAACACTGTCCCGTGAGAGGGCAGTGGGGGCCAAGTGCGGGCCAAGTCCTCCCTCGCCGTCCATCCAGGACTGGCCCTCGCTGTCAACCTTCACCCGGCCACTTGCGATGGGGACAGGGGCAGCAGAGGACACCTAGAGCGCACAGAGCGGCTGCAGTTGGCTTCTTTGACGAAACAAGGAAACCTGGGATCTGTATGTCAATAAGCTGCCTTCAAGGTTTGACAGTTGTGCGCAGTGCGTGTGCTGTTTGGCAAACTGGCTTTCGGTTCTGGCTTCCTGCAGAAGGAGCGGAAGGGGGAGCTGTCTCGGTTCCCAGTGCCCACAGAGCCCCCTCTCCTGGCTGCTGCGCGCCAGCCACCGCTGGTGCAGAGTGTGCGCGCTCCTGTCTCTGTGTATGTCTACTGTTTGCATGCGACTGTCAATCTGTGTGACGGAGATAGAGACGCCCGTGGAAAATTCCCTCTTGCAAAAAATGCCTCCGGCGACTTCTTTGCTATGTCGCCCGCACCCTGGCCAACCGCGCCAAAGATGCTGTCATTGTCACTTCATTATTTTGCTTCGCCCCGTCTGATTTATTTACAATTCTAAGGGACTCAGAAATGCGGGCCCATTGAAGTTTTCTGTCTGTGATCTTCTTGGAAGGGAGAAAGCGGTTGGGAGGGAAGGAGAACCTGAAAGGGGTACGCCGCCTCCAGATTGTAAAATGTAATGGTTGAGAGCCCTGGACACCTACTCAGACTGTTGGGATTGGAATCCCGCTCTGCCATTTAAACTAGCTGTGTGCCTTGGGAAAATACTCTGTGCCTCTTCTTCGTCTGCAGAATGAGGACAGTAACAGCGTCTAGCTCGCAGGGTTGTGAACACTAAATAGAATATCTAAAACTCTTAGAACAGTGCGAGTTGCTACGTGTTAGCCATTAACATCATCCTCTGCACCGCAGCGTTAAATTTGGAAAAGGACCATTCTGGCCACTTTCCACATCGATACGCACTAGGTCTCGGTACATGCCCACGACGCAAAGCAAAGGTGAGGCAGAACCCTAACCCCAGGGCTCCACGCCTTGCAGCACCAGCAGCCACCCAGCCACCTCCGCCCTCCCGACCCGCTCGAGGATCCCCTTCCCAATTGTCGTGAGAGCCAGCCCTGGGGGCACCCACTGGAAGGTCGAGGGGCGCCAAGGCAACGCGTTCAAGAGCAATGCTCCCTCCCTCTCCTGGATGAAGAGTGTATTTGGAGTGTTTTCCTACCTGCCCCAGGTTTTTTCCCTTCTTACTGCCGCCGAAAGCCAGTCCTTGGTATGTGCCCGCAGATCGATTGGCGGCCTGTGCAGGCGTCTCCCCGCCCAGAGAGGACTTGATGGAGTTGAGTTTGGCCCGCGAGCTGCCGAGCTGTGAGCTCTCCACCATCAGCACCGCGGCCAGTAGGAGCAGGCAGCGAGACGAGTCCTTGCCCCGCATCAACGCGGCCATCTCCCGGCGAGGGGTCCCCGGGGAGGCGCAAAACCCGGAGGGGTACTGATGCAAGGGGAGGGAGGACCCCAACACTGGGTGCCTCACTTGGGGTGCGGAGGCTCGCAGACTCTGTACCCCTAACCCCACTTGGCTTCGGGGGCCCAGGACCGTGTGAACTTAGTCTCACGCCTCAAACCAGGAGCGAGCGCGACCCAAGGAAGACCCAGTTCTCCACCAGAGCAGGAAGTTCTGTAGTAACTGGAAGCAATCAGAGGCGAGACGCCTTCTAGCCAAGGAGGCGTGACCCGAGGTGCAAGAAGACCCAGCCCCGCACCGTTTCCGCTGCTCCTTGCCCCGCACCTCCGTGGTCCCGCCCGGATCTTCGCGGTCCAATCCCCCTCTTAAAATTGCTCAGGAGGTCCACACTAGTTCCTTCTCCTTCGGCCTCAGTTGCTTTCCTCTCCTCTTTTCCTTCCCTACCCTTTATGTCTCAACCTTTGCAGGACTCAAGTCCTCCTTTTCAACGTTAGCGGACGCTAGAAAGGGGGAATCAGGAACCGCACCCAGACCAGACCCTCGAGGTCCGAGGCAAGCTGAGGTTCCCTCACGCGCGCACGCACAGCCGCCCCGAAGGGTTCTTCTCCAATTCACACCCGTCAGCCAACTGGTGCCAGGAACGCCGCCGCAATGCCCTGGAGCTGTCCCTTCGCTCCGCGAGGTCTCCCTCTCTGAGTCTGCTCTCTCCGCAGCCCCCTTTGCTTTTTATAGCTTCTCATAGTGTTTTTTTTTTTCCCTCCGCCCCCAATTCACGAGTGACAAAGAGTGAAAACGTTTCTCTCAACCCCCCCCACCACGTTCCCGCCTCCCTCTTCTCCTTCCCGCTGCGACTTCCCCTCCAGCTTCTCCTTCTCTCTCCCTCCCATCTTCTCCCAGCCCTCAACAATTGAGAGAATGGTATTCACCCCCAGAGGAAAATAAAGGCTCCTAATTCCTAACAACAGCTCCAGAGGGTGGAAGGACCTGTGGAAACAGGCGGGGTGCAAATGTGGAAGTGAAGAGAGGCAAGTCACCACTGCGCTTCGGGACAGCTAGCACCCTTCCTTCGGTTCCCAACCCATCTCCAGTCCCTGACTCCGAAAGGAGCACTGGAAAAGCCTACAGAAGACCGAGGGAAGTCAGCATCTGGGCATTAATACTGCAGGCTTTGTACGCTCGAGTTGAGTCTTAGCCTGTGCCTCCCAGTGGATGTGTGAGGCTAGCGCTGTGTTACTGAGCCTGGGGGTACCCAACGGATCCGAATAGGGGCTTTGGAACTGGGGAGAAGAATACTAGAGAAGAGTTGGAAAGCTGCGCCTATTCTCCCTCCTGGGAGGCGTTTAGGACTTTCTAGTCTCAGATATTCTCCGCCCTCCAGCCCCCACCCCACCACACACGCAGCCAATGTCCCTGTCTCTGAGGGGCTGGGAGGAATGAGGCGCTCCTGAGTATGCTCCGAAGGTTTGAACCTTACAGCTCCACCCGGCATCTTTACCATGCCAGGCAACTGCCCGCTTTGCGAAGTGGAAATCCCAGACAGGCATGAACGGGGGCTGAGGAGCCACTGAGTCCTGCCTTCCTCGGCTTTCTGCCTCCCAGCCCCTGGGAATTCCATGGGAAGCCTTATCTGCCAGACTCCGCGGCTCTCCAAGTCCAGTTCGCTTCTGCGAAGGTCCAAGGACACTCCAAGAGGGGCTGTGGCAGGCGGACCAGAGCGCGGCGCTTGGGGGCGCCAGTGGCAGCGGCCGGACTTGGCTCTGACCTACTGCAAGAGACAAGTTGTCACAGGCAACTTGGAGAGGTTTGGCTTGGAGAAGTTTGGCTGTCAGGAGCCAAGGCTTCCAAAGCAATGTGAGGGGATGTTGGGAAGCTGTCGCCCTTCTCCTTCTCGGCCTTTAATGCCTGCACGCAGAGAACTCGAGGCAGTGCAGCACAGCTTGGCGGCTAGCTGCTAGACTGGAGGCTCTCTCCAGCTGCTCGCTAGAATTTTCATACCTGGGTTCCTCAGCTTTCACACCTGATTTTGGCACACACCAGCACGTACAGGAGTATGCATGTAACATGTCGCTAAGTGAGAATATGCTCGTGACTCCTTTCTTTTCCCCCAAAAGGAGTGAGTTCTAAAGTATGAATTTATAGCTAGGTTCTTCCAGACAGCACAAGCTTTGCAATTTGGGCGGCCCCAATCTGTGAGGCTGTCTGCCATGGAATTCATTTTCAGAAAGATTTTTCTTTTTTTAATACACAGGTAAAAGGGAATTAAAACTCGAGGACCTCCAGTTTAATACACAGGTAAAAGGGAATTAAACCTCCAGTTTCTTATCTTTGGATTGTTTTGTACTTCCGTAAGGTAGAAATTTTCACATTAAAATAATTTTTTTTTCACTTTTTAAAAATATGCTCAGGAATGGACTTGTAAGGACAAACGGAGCATTCCAGGCACTAGTGGAGGGCAAGGAAACTGACCCCTACTCTATAAATAAGAACTTGGGATTCAGAACTTAGACTTTGCAGAAGGTTATATTTTTGGCCTTTATTTTGACTTGCCAATTAGAAAACATTAGAGAAATGGAGAATGTTAAGTTAGGAGTCTTCTGGTTCAGATATTTTTCAAGAATATTTTAGAACAAAAGGAAATGGAAAAAGAGAGCTAACTATGTAGCAAGAAATCACTCTTCATCCACTTGAAGGGTGTGGATACCCACCATCTACCGAAGAACAAACTCAGACTAACCAAGAGAAAACTTGACATATTTTGCCTCTTTCTGTCAGTTCCCTCTTTCTTTACCTACAACCAAAATAAGATCCCACCTAACTCTTGTGATAAGTACTGCTAAAAAAGAAAACTGATATCAAGCTCAGCGTATTTACTTTCAAGAAAGCCCTCAAGGCTCAGGGTATCACGACAAAGAGATTATCTCAGAGGCTTACGGTACACTACAAGCTCCAGAAGCAGTTTTACAAATACACTTAAAAATCAAAATTCACATGAAATTTACTTGCACAAATATTCTCCTCTATATATAAAACAAAGTCACACTATGAAATCAAATGCTAAAACACACACAGCTACACCTTACACTAAAAAGGAGGCAAAAACTAATTTCATTCATGATCCAAATGCTCTCTATAACATTGTGTAACAGACCAAAATAGATACACATAACCCTTATGTATACAAGTAGATATGCACACACAAAATCAACAAACTGCAAATAAACACGTCAGAATAACTATCATAATCACCCATGTGTGTTTTTGTCATGTGCGTTTTCGTAAGTATGAAGACACATGCTTCATACTTAATTGGAAAAATTGTTTTTTTATGCCTCTTACAATAACATCATTAGGGAGTAAATATATAAAATCAGCACTTTACAGAAGTAAGGACAGTGTTCTCTTGTCCAGAAGAAAATAACTCTGGACACTTTTTCTTTTGGCCATCTTTTCCTCATACTCTGCTGCTCCAGTAATGGGGTCATTTTGGTTCCTAGAAAAACTACAACTGTCCCAGCAATTATTCCTGGATCCTGGTTTCCTTCTGAATACTTAGTCCTAAGGTGAGCTGAATGTACACTATACCGCATCTCCGTATTCTTGTTTTTCATCCCATTGTCTATCTCCCCACATTAGTGACTTCTTACAACAGCCTATTTAGCAGTTGTTCAGACATTCAGTGCATATTTATTAAGTTTAGGGGCTTGAGGATACAAAGGTGAGTCAGTCAGGGTCTTGGCAGTAGAGAGGCTTGTAGTCCACTGTCAAAGCCATGCCTCACTGAAATCTGTTGTTTGCCCCTCTCAGGAGTTGCTGCTATGAGCCTTCCTCTAGTCTCATCTGCTATTGAATTCTGCCAATTGCCATCTCTCACAGGATAGCTGGAACTTCTGAGTTCGACTGCATTCATGTGACTTTGGTAATAAAAAAATTAGAAATGACCCCCAGACTCTTTCCTTTCCTCATAAGTCACATGTGCGTTTTAATAGTGTACAGGGAGACAATACTCCTACATTTGTGGCTGAAGCCAAAGAAACTACACTATTTATAGTCACTTTAGGTTAGGAAGAATGGAAATACAGTACCATGGCAAATTTGGGAATGGAAATCACTTTTTGGTAGTTCCTACAGAACCCCAAATCGTCTTTTCCACACAGGATGGACATGAAAGACCTTCATGTTGTTGGATATTAAAGGATTTGGAAAATAGTTATGTAGCTTTCCTCTCTCCATAGTAAACCAGGCTACCTGGTTCTCTATTCTAGTAGTACTCACATGTTGGAGTTTATCACATGAGAGTTTTATGTTTCTCACTTTGCCTGAGGAACAAAAGTACCATGTGTTGCTGTCAATTACATTTTAAATAATTTGTAATAAATGTAAGCACTGGTATTGTGAACATTTTTTTCTGTTTCTTGATAGGACTAATTTCCATTCCAGATATGAAAAATTGCATCTCATATTTGATCCCTGCTGTAGTATCAGCTGTAATTCTCTTTTGCCTGGATCTCATGGCTAACAGGACCAGCTAACAAGAAAGGCCTCCTCACTCACATTTGAGACTCTCGCTGTGCTTGACACAAACATGCACAAGTGAAATGGTTCAAGGGATTTCATGGTGAATCAATCAGAAACATACTTGTTTAGCCAATGGCTTGTTTTTGATCCTTGACATATCCATCATTTCCTCAACACTTAATCTGCCACCCAAATGAAGAGAATTACTGAACAGATCCCTCCCCTAGAGCCTGAACCTAACTAAAAAGAAGTGTGCAAATAAAACAGTCAGAAACTCAGGTGGACAAACTTCTATTGACATATGAGTGACCTTAGGTAGAACTGAAATTAGAAAAAAAATCTCCAAATGTTTAACACCAACATTTATGATACACAATTTCTGCCCATTCTATACACTGCATATCTTCCTCGGTGGCCGACTTACTCCCATTGCTGAGTTGTGACAGGTTATTTCAAGATCCATTTTTGGAAAAACTACAGTATTGGCAGTGAAAGAGAAATACGTTTATTTCTTGAGAGAGGTTCATTCACTCAAGAAATCCCATCTTGATGAGCAACAAAACAAACAACTTTTAGATGACATGGACCAATTGCTCCCAAACTCTGTTCCTTAGATCTCCAGGGTTCTACGGAAGTCACACAAGGAAGTTCAAGCTTCTGTGCTTTTGACAGGACCTCGTGAGAGAGGGCTCCAGCAACATTAATTTTTAAATGCCTGTTTTGTTATTGTTTTTATTTGGGGGAGGATTGTGTTGGTTGGTTGGTTGGTTGGTTGGTTGGTTGGATGGTTGGTTAGTTGATTTTAATCAACTGTTACTGCTTAGATTTGGAAGCCACAGTAAGCTGGGCAAAATATACTACGACCCTCAACCTGTCAACCAGCAACAAGATGGATTGATTTCTATGCTGTTATTATTACAGATTAGTTCCACAACCAAAATTATTCAAATAGGAAAGGTATTGAAAATCTGACCATTTATTCAGAAATGATTTGGTCACTGGAAGTAGGGAATATTTAAAAAAATGGAAGGGCAGGGCAGTGAATCTAGTCATAGCACAATGTGCTTGTTTCTGGTCAGATAACTGAACCCATGACTAATGAGCATAGAAAAGCTTTTACTATAAAATAAATTGTGGCACAGTTTGAAAAATAACGGGAAAACTGTTTGCCAAAAATAAGAAAATGAGTTCCCACATGACAAGCATAAATAACTGGGCTTGATAACAAAGAATTTAAATGTTTATCTTTGGATGATCATTTTGTAATAGATCCTACCTTTCAGTACTCTAGGAATAAGCTATAATGCTCAAGAACAGTTTGAGGTATAAAAAAATCAAGATAGTAAATGTCAATCCACTTAAAGAATTTTATAGGTAACTGGCTACATAGCAATAATTTAAAAATCATAATAACCAATATATTTTGAATGCTTAAATGTGCCAGTCTTGTTAAGTGCTGTGCATGTATTACATGTATTAGCTCTTATTTGTATCTCATAGTTTATGCCTTCAAAACTATGTTCAATATTAAAATAGTGCTGAACGGAGTAGCTTGCACCACAGCAGACCCTCATTTGTATTATAGATGCCCAGTCATGGCAACAATGTGGCATTCACCTAAGTAAAGGAGTATCCACCAGAAGAAAATGAAGGTGCCTTGCATCACCGCAGCAAGGCTTAACACAGATTCCTCTGAAGGAGGCAAGATAAATCACATGGTAAAGGGCTACATACAACACCAAGAATGCAAGTGGATGAGTACACATACTGCAGCTTTGTCCAGCATAATTAAGCCTCTTTGAAGCTAAATGACCATTTAGCACAGAACCAAAAAAGGCTCTCTACCATAAGGATGTCATCTTAGCTTCACAGACTTAAACAACAGACATTTACTTTTTCTCAGTTCTGGAGGTGAGAAGTCCAAGATCAAGGTGTTGGCAGATTTGGTTTCTTCTTAGGCCTCTCTCCTTGGTTTGCAGATGGCCCCTTCTCACTGTGTCCTCACATGGTGATGAGAGATGTCATACACTTAAAAACATTATTTAAGTTTTTCTATTATCATTTTACTTCTGGCCTATGTTAACAATATTAATTTCCTCACCTTCCTTCTCTGTGTGAATTAGAGCTAAATATGAACCTGGCTGACTTGAGTCTGAATGAGATCGTCCAGACTCCACTGGGGCCTTGAAAAAGAAAACAAAGCATGCAAGCTGTTTGCCAAGAATATAGGTCATTTCTACATTTAAAAACAGCACTTTGTTAATGAAAGATGGAAATAATAAAATACAGGAGTAGATGATACCAAAATGAAATCATGATAGATCAAAGTAAGAGGAAGCAGCAATCAAAAATAGATGGATCTAGCAGGCAGCAAGTTGTTCTGTTACTAACTTAATTTGTCCATTTGTTTAATTTGATTTGTTCAATTTACTCAGTAAATTAATAGTCACTGGAATCACAGTACTGTTAATTAATTCAAGGCAATGCTAAATATATGGAAGCAGAGGGAATATCTAATTTCATTGAAATTGCTCATCAAATTATTTTTGAATGTACATGTACTTAGACCACTAAGTTTTCAAATTGTCAAGAAATCTGAGTTAGAATAAGCTTAAATTTAGTTTAATTTTTATTGTTGTTGTTTTTATTTCTGAAATCTATTAGACTCTATTTTGAGTGTTAGTCTCAAGGATATATGTGCAGATTTGTATATATCTAAGATCAAATAATAGCTCCTAGAACATAACAACTGTTTCCATGTTATAAAATTGGGTTAGCCTTATTCTCTAATAACACTGTGGTGTATTTTAATAAACAATGACATGAAATTTTAAATCTTTGATTAATTTGCTTTTAAGGAATCAAACTGTATTACATAAATAAGAGCTTAGCACATAATAAAATTATTCAAATTTTGAAAATTATCCTTTTATCCTACTTAACACTAGAGCTGGTGTTGGGGCCAGGGATTATGCAAACTGGGACCCTAACATGAAAAGGCAAAATGCATTTATAACCTTCTAAGCACTACTTTCAAATTCATGAAATTACCTGACTTTTCTTTCTATATGTTTCCATAATTCTAGTAAGTCATCCATTAAAAAAGCTCATCGTTGCAAGTTCTGATCAAAAGTTATGCTTATTAAAACACTGTTCATTCTCTTTAGCCAAGTGTAGATAAAGTCTGACTGTTAAATACTGGTATAAGTTAATTTGTACACTGGCCCTCATTTGTAAAGCACTGTCTGAATATAGCAGACATGATCATCTGATTTACTTTTTCAGTGGCCACTTAATGTTAAAATGTCTCTAAGGAAACCACTCTAAGTAATGCCTCTAAGTAAATCCATGTATATGGGGATGGAAATTACAGCCCATCATGATATTATTGTTTGACAAGAGAAGAGTTCTGGTTAACTGTTAGAAATACACTTTTAAAAAGTCAGTGATTTTACACAGTTGTTACTAGTCTGCAAGACTAGGAGAGGTCCAAGTTCATGCAGCAGAGGGCAGTAATGCACATTTATCAATGGTAAGAAAGAAGAAGAGCTAGAGAGTATCATAAAGTAACCTTTCTGGAGAAAAATGTTTAAAGGCCTTTCCTATATCTATGTTAGTGAATGGAAGAGACCTGACAAAAGGGAAGAAGAGACTTCTTCCCTTCCCATGAAGAAGTTGCAATACTTCTCAAATTTTAGATTACCAAAATTTAAAACAAACAAACAAACCTAGAAAGTTTTTCCTTACCCAACTACACACAAGGAGCAACTTTTGTCAAGGCCTATGCAGAGGTTGCTCATAGGGCATTAAAATCCACTGTAAAAACTCTTCCGAATAACTCAGAAAAAAAGGCAAATAAACAATGTTGCAAACATTCCAATGAATGTGCAGAACACATTGGAAATTAACACCTACTTAATCTCACTACCACTTATTCTCAAACTTTCTCTGGCTACTTGAAAAAAATGCAACAAAATCCAAGAACCTCAGCATTTAACCTTCCTTTAATTCCTGTGACTGCCCACACTGTAACAACGTTTGCATCTTCTTGTTCTGAGTCTTCAAAAAGCTACTTCAACAAGCTGCTTCCCACCTCACTCACACTATACAGATTTTACCCCATGTTCTACTATTTGTGATAAACCATCAAATAAAGCAGCCTCAACACAAGGGGGTGGTGGTCATTTAAAAACAAATAAACAAACATACAAACAAACAAAACCTGTAGGTAAATATTTGAAGGTAGAGTCTGAGAATGCATGATGGTGTAGTTTTTAAACCAGAGAAAGATACTAGGATAACAAAACAAAACAAAACAAAAGAGTATAAAAACCACAGAAAACATGTATAGTAAAATTAGGAAACAAGGTGAATGAGCAAAGTCACCAGTAGTTATAAGACCCACATGACATCAGTTTCTGTGAAAAAGGATGTTGAGGTAAAGCAACAGGGCTTTGAGAATAAGAGAACCCTCTAATCTCCATCAGGTCTTCATTGGAAAGAACACAGCCAATCTAAGAACAAAACCAGGAAGTAATGGGCTCTGCAGACTCTAAATCAGAAAACAACGCCCCTCAGTGAGAAGAAACTTCCAGAAATAGAATCCAAATTGAGCAGGCCAGGAACAATTGGGACCAAAAAAAAAAAAAGTCTAGAAAAAATTTAGTGAAGAGCAGAAGTAGATATCAAAAATATGAGACCACTTTTCAGCTTCAAAACGAGCTGGAGCATCACCTAGCCATCTCCAAGTACAACACATCCAAGGGGCGGATTGGGCCGACACCAGAGTCTTGCTGAAGCAGATCCTGCTCTGTAGGATCAGCCCCTGCACAACAACACTTCCACTGTAGTCAAGGCCAGTCCTCATAATGAGTGAGCCCAAGGATCAGTCCCTCACATTGATGTGCAATTATGAACCAAGGCTCAACTACAAGAGGAGGATACACACAACCCACACCAGGGACACACCTGGAGCATGTGGCTCAAGTGACCAGAAAGACTGCACCACTGAACCCCTCAGCACGCCTACTACATAAGTCCACTTTACTAAGATCAGAAGACATAGCAGCCCTACCTAATACATAGAAACACACAGGGAGGCAGCCAAAATGAGGAGACAAAGAAACATGTCCCAAATGAAAGAACAGAACAAAGCTCCAGAAAAAGAACTAAGTGAAAAGGAGATAAGCAATCTATCAGATGCAGAGTTCCAAACACTGGTTATAAGAATGCTCAATGATCTCATAAAAATGGAGATGGAAACCATAAAAAAGAACCAGAAATAAAGGAAACAATAATGGAAATGAAGAAAAATTACAGGGAATAAACAGTAGATTAGATGAAGCAGAGGATCCAACCAGCGATGTAGAAGATAAGGTAGCAGAAAACACCCAACCAGAACAGCAAAAAGAAAAAAAGAATCCAAAAAATTGAGGAGAGTTTAAGGGGCCTCCAGGACAATATCAAGCGTACCAACATTCACATTATAAGGGTACCAGAAGGAGAAGAAAGAGAGCAAGGAATTGAAAACCTGTTTGAAGAAATAATTATAGAAAACTTCCCTAACATGGTGAAGGAAATGGGCATACAAGTCCAGGAAGAACAGAGAGTCCCAAACAAGATAAACCCAAGGAGGCCCATACCAAGACACACCATAATTAAAATGCCAAAGGTTAAATACAAAGAAAGAATCTTAACAGCAGCAAGAGAGAAGCAGTTAGTTACGTACAAGGGAGCCCCCATAAAACTGTCAGCTGATTTCTCAACAGAAACTTTGCAGGCAAGAAGGGAGTGGCAGAAAATAGTCCAAGTGATGAAAAGCAATGACATACAACCAAGATTGCTCTATCCAACAAAGCTGTCATTTAGAATTGAAGGACAGATAATGAGCTTCCCAGACAAGAAAAAGCTGGAAGAGTTCATCACCACAAAACCAGTATTACAAGGACTCTTAGAGGGACTTCTTTAAGATGGGAGGGGGTTTAAGGATGGGTGAAAGGGGAAGGGATTAAGAAGAAAACATGAGTGTCATCCAGTAGTCATGGGAATGTAGGGTATAGCATAATGAATACAGTCAATAATATTGTAATAACTAGGTATGGTACCAGATAGGTGCTAGATCTATCAGGGTGATATATGGGGATGGGGTTGGGATCAGGGTGAAAAAGGTGAAGGCATTAAGAAATATAAATTGATAGTGAATACAGTATGGGGAATATAATCAATAATGATGTAAAGATCATGTAAGGTACCAGATGGGCACTGGACTTATCGGAGGAACATGTTATGGACTGTGTAGATGCCTGACCAATGTGCTAAACACCTGAAGAGCTGAAGTAGAATAATATTTAATGTTAACTATAACTAAATATATATGTATATATAGTCACAGGATGTGGAGTACATAGGGAAGATAATCAATGGTATTGTAACAGCTATATAAGATGTCAGAGGGCTAGTAACTTGGGGGGGTGAGTTATCACTTTATGAGTGGCTTAAATGTCGAACTATTACGTTGCTTTGTACAACTGAAACTAACAAAAACAAACAAAAATATACGAGACCACTTTTAAAATCACTTCCTAAATACAATAGAAATGAGAGTAATATAGAAGAGCAATGTGGCCAGAAAAGTTACTCTGCTCCAACAATCTCTAATAGCAAAGAAAAATGTATTTAACTTAGAAATGGGCAACAAAAAAGGATTGTGGCCCAATCCTGTATAAATTTAATATGTTAACATAAAAGAATAAGGACTAGAATAGCATCATTACAAGCAAGCTAAAAAACAATGCCCAGTAAGCACATAAAAACAGTAACCTAATATTCTAAAACACGCTTAAGGAAATTAAGGAGAAAAATGAAACAATGAAAAAACATCGTAAATCAGAATTAGAAACAACTAATAACATGTTTCAAGAAAGGAAGTATTTTAAAAGAAATACAAAAAAAAATCATTTCAGAAATGAAGATTGAACTGGAAAGAACAAGAAATCATACAATGCTTTAAGGGAAATATCAGATGAAAAGGAAAGACATTAGATAAATCAAAAAGAAAGAAGGAAAGAGATAAATCAAGAAAAATAATAAATATAGAAGCTAGGAAAAGAATATCTAACAAACTTATAATAGTTTTCCCCAAATAAGAAACCCAAGCAATAGAACAAAACAAACACTAACTAAAATAATTTAAGAAAATGATCTAAAATACCATGAACAAAAAATCTTTTTCATATCATAAAGTTGCACAGGGGGAAGTCAACCCAGAATGGACAACATCATAACATATTCTAGTTTAACTACTAAACTTGAAAAAAATATACACTTTGGCCAGTAAGCAAAAAGATCGTGTCACTTTCAACAACCATGTTTTATGCCAGGAGATAATTAACATATCTATGATATACAAAGAAAGAAAATGTGAACCAAGAGTTTTGAATACAGCTAAACTGACCTTCATGTACAAAGGTTCCAGACAAAGTAGTTTGTGAATCCAAGAAGTCAGAGTATAGTATTTACATAAGCCCCTTCCCGAGAAATTTATAAAAAAATAAGAATCAGAAAACAACATGGGGAGACATTGATAAGTAAAGCAATTATCTGTAGAAGTAGGGCTACATGATGATTTTTAGATGGGGGGCAAAGTATTATACAATGGCCATATGCAGTACAAAGCTGCATGATGGTTTTGAGAGCGGGAGAGAGAGAAGAGAGAGAGAGAGAGAGAGAGAGAGAGAGAGAGAGAGCAAAACCCAAGCTCCTTGTGAATATTGATGTGAAGAAATCCTAAATAAAATAGTAGTAAACAAAATGCAATAGTCCTTTAAGCAACACACATGACTTAATGGGGTTTATTTTAAAATATAAATTTAGGAAATCCATTAATAGGCTCTCTCAGTATAATAGACCTAAGGAGAAGAATAATCTGATCATCTCCACAGATGCAGAAAAAGCATTTGGTGACACTCAGCCCACACCATTCATGTTAGAAAACAACAAATAGAATAGAAATTTATGGACATATAGTATACACCTCATCTCAAGTTAGCATCTTAATAGGGAATCACTTGATGCTTAAATAAGAAAATCAGAAACAAGATGAGGATGACCACAGTCTCCACTGTTGCACACTGGGTTACTGGTAATAGTCATTCCACTGAACAACAGAAATCAATCACAACCATAAGAATTTAAAAGGTTAAAATAAACTATTTCTATTTGTAGATAATGTAAGTATACATATAGAAATTCTAAAAAACAGAATTTACTAAAGAAATAGTTTTAAAACTTAATATACAATAATGACTAGTCTTCATATATAAGAAAAAAATCATTTAGAAGTTATAATGAGAGAGAAGACCCTATGTCAATTGCCAAAAACCAATAATACAACTCTTAGGTATAAACATAAGCTAAAATGTACAAAATCTATATAAAACGCTAATATTCCCATAAGATAAAAAAGTAGACTGAGCAAATGGAAAGATATGTAATATTCTTGGAGCAGAAAACTCAACATTATAAAGATATCAGCTATAGCTGAATTAACTAATAAATTTAATGCAATCACAATAGAAAATACACCATGTTTCTTTCTCCCTGAAACTGGGAAAGTTGAGTTAAAAATTCATTGGATTTAATTAAAAATCTTTCGGGAGAATAGCCAAGAATGTTCAGGAAAACTCTATAAAGGAAGAGTAGTGACTGGGGAGATGGAGATAAGCCCATGAGACGTTAAAGCCTGTTGAAAAGGCATTAATTTGTTATTAGCACATAAACAGACATAAGACCAATGTGACACAATAAAACAACTCAGAAGTACACTCAATTACATATGAACATTTAGTATATGATAGGAGTAGCATCCCAAATCTGTGGCCTCTACGGAGGACTTTTAAGGAATTGGTTTAACTAGATAGTCATATGAAAAAAGTTAAAACTGGATCTATTCCTCACACTCTAACAAATAAATTCCATATGGATCAAAAATTTAAATATAAAAAAATAAATAAAACAATGCAAGGGGTAAAATTTTTAATGCTTTGAATAAGTCCACATATAAAAATAACAACAATAGCAGTAACAATAACAACAATTTTAACCTCCGATTATATAAACAGATAATCTTTGGAGCAAAGTGTCTTCATGAATGTTGATTATAGCATTTTATATTCCTCTGACCTCTTTAATAGAACTGAAAACATCAAAACGTTGGATCTATAAGTATCCAAAAAGGCCTCATGAGGAATTCACCTCTTCTCAACAATTCTGCAATGACACACTGGCTTCAATGCAACTATATACAGATGCTCCTTGACTTACAATGGGGTCACATCCAGATAAATCAATCTTAATTTCAAAACTCTGTAAGTCAAAAATACATGTGATACGCCTAACCTACTTAACATCATACCTTGGCCTAGCCTACCTTAAACATGCTCAGAACATGATATCTAACAAACACTGGCAACATAATACCACTGACTTTTTACCCTTGTGATCATGTGCTTCGTGATCACCGCCTGACTTGGAGTTGTGGCTCTGCCACTGTCCAGCATCATGAGAGTATCTTATCACATATCATTAGACCAGGAAAAAAAACAAAAAAACCATGCATATAGCTTTCCAACCATCATATAAACTCAAAAAATCCTAAATCAAAGCATCGTAAGTTGGGGACCATTTGTATATTTCTTACTAGGACTTATAACTAGAACAAGCATGTTTTGACTTTTTTCAGGGGGCATTCAATTTCAATTAATACTATCCTTTGGTTGAAATAATACACTTCAGACAATGTGCCCTGATTTAACTTGGAGAAAAAAATAGTGTACTTTCATTGGCTCAGATACCAGGGTAGGGCATTTTATAGTTTGGAAAGCATAATGGTAATGCAGGTCCAGAAGCCGGAGAATAAAAGAGGATGTCTCAGAAATAGTTGTATAAAAAGATAATTCCTTACAAATTTCTAAACTAATCTATTGGTATAAGAGTTCAACTTTGAGAGGTAGGTTTTACAATTGAGTTGACATTTTAAGAGGAAGTTTACCTGTAAGTAGACACTTACAAATTGGATGCCCAGATCCCCACCTCTTCCCTTTTCTCTGTGAGTTGCCTCTCATTTACACTTCCTGCAGCTGCAGGGCAAGATTTCTGGTGGTCATGCTGCCAGACCACCTGCCTCTGTGGCCACTATAGATGGGTTTGGTGTCACAATGACCCAATAAGACCACTGAGCCCCTTCCCTCCCTGTGAAACTTAGAAATAGCACTGAAAATAATAGTCTAAGTCTATGTGTGTTCTTGAGATAAGAAGATGTAACCTCAGAATCCATTGATAGTATTTTCTGTCTTGTGAACAGGAAGGAAAGAAAGTCTTTGGTGAGAGAGATTGATGCAGATGAATCTACACAGAAAGAGGTAGAGATGAGAGATGGAGAACAGAGATTCCCTAGATGATGTTAACAATGATAAATTAGATAGATGAAGGGAGGGATGGATGAATTGATGGATGAGTAGATGGACAGGTAGGTAAACAGATAAACACAGAGATAGAGCAAAAGAGATAAATGAATAGTTATCACATTCATGTATCTCCAAATTATATAGTTATGTGAGAAAAAGCACAATGCAGGGAAATATAGTCTGTGCTTATGTGTGTGTATATTTCAATGAAACATTTCAATGAAAGTCAGACTCCTAATGTTGGTTTCACCATGGGAGTGAAGTACAATTGAAGGAAATGGGTTAATGAGGGGTACTTTTTATTAGATGCATTCCAATATTATTTAACATTTTTATAGCTCATTTGTATTTTTGTTTTATTAATGTTAAGATATACTTACATTCAAGTATTGCTTGAGTAGGTAGAAAAAACAAATTTAAAAATGTTAATAACCAGGATACACTGAGCAAGAACTTAAAGCCTAGAGGGAAAAACATCTGACTTTAAAATAATTAGTAAAAGATCTAACATTCTCTCAACTCAAAAATTCTATTAATTTGCAACTTTACCACCAAAAGAGACAAGTAATAGTGTGTGACCTATTTTTGGAACGTAACATTTTATTTCCTTTTATAGACCTGCTTTCTTGTGTTTACTTAGGCTAACACTAAATAAATAAAGTGGATTCTCTAAGCATTCACATTCCCTGCAAGAACAGGCCATAAATAGTGTCACTTAGTAGCAGATGCAGGGCTGGGAATAAATACTAAAAACAGAAAATCCAAAGTATATGATAGTTATCAAGAGTAGGGACTCTGACTTTCCATTTTCGTAATTTTTCCCCAAAATACCTTAACTCCATCCCCAGAGTTTGACGCTGACAAGTATTTATGAAATAAGTAATTATACATAAAATTACAATTGACCATTGAGAAACATAATAAAAACTGATCTCAAATAAATTTTATCAGCTACCAAGTTACTTCACAGTGATGCAATCAAACTTTTTCATTTATTGAAGATTCTGATCAATAACTGGTTCACAATTGCCCAGCATATCAGTGGCCAGGCCCAAACTTAATGTCATCCCGACTTCACTTGAGCACTATTTCCAACAAATTGCACTGGAGTAAAGTCTGCATATTTTCCTTTTTGAACACTAGAGGGAGAGTGTTAGCAGTTTTCCAATTTTAGGCATATTTTACAGCAAGGCTATGTCTACTTTCTCATCATTCAGTCTGTGATTCCGTACAACCACATACGGCAATGTCAAATCTTTACGCTCTACCAAGAAATCCCATTTTTAAGAACATTCTTCTAACATACATGGGTGAGACACCAATTTAAGAAGCAGTTCACGTTTATTAATAAAATGAGATTCTAAATTAAGGAAATTGAAAATAGGTAAAAATAACATCTAGCCAAAGAACACCATCGGTCAGACCTTGTTAGTTGAATCATCTAATCATATTTACAAAGCAAAACCCCTTTTTTTAAAAATAGCTAAAGTCATAGCTAACTTTTTAGAACCTCAGAGGATATAACCAACCTGTCCTGAAGAATTTGGGTAGAAAATAATGTCATGGGATCCTCTGTGTTCTCATCTTACCCTACTGTCCTCTTTGTTCATTCAATCCCAACCCAGCAGTGTCATCACCATTCCTGAATCCTCCAGACACATTCGCACCTGAGAACTTCTCTGCCCACAGTTGCTTCCTGCCAATGTCCGTGTGGCTCTTCCCTGATCAGTTTCAAACCTTTGGCCTATTGTTATTGTCCCAATCAAGTCTACCCTACTTAAAATTGTACCACTACCACCACATAGCTCTCCTTATCTCTTTTAATTTACTCTATATTTTATTTTTCTCATGGCATTTATAAATATCTATTACTCTACATATGTTACTTATTTATTATGGTGATTATTCAATATGTCCTCCACAGACATGTAAGTTCAATGAGGGTGAGGATTTTAGTCTACTTTATATATCAATATATCCTAAACGCCTAGATTAATGACTGACACACAGAAGGTACTAAATGCTAAAAGGCTTAAATGTTCTCCAATTCAAGTTAATAAAACATCATTATTTTGTACTTGAATTTAATAACAGTTTTCATAATCTCAACATTTGTTAATCTCAACATGAAGTAAATTTTTCCTACCAGAAAAACTTGCGAAGATAATAGCATTATCTTTCTTTGACACAGAGTCTTACCCCACAAACACTGATGGATAGCTATCCTATCTTGTCTTTCTTGTGGCTTGGCACTTGAAATCCCTTCATTTGTTTTCAACATCTATGAATAAGAAAGACTTGTGCCATTTTTTTTTTCTCTTCTCCTATGGTCATTATAATTTATCTGTATTTTTCCACTGGGGTTGAAGCAGTATAAAAGATAGCTTAAAGCAGGAATAACCATAAGCAAAATTGTGAAGTTAGACCAAGTAAATCTTTGATGTTATGCCAACAAAAATCATCTCCCTTAGACACTGTCCCTCAGAAAACTGTTTTATCACTGGCCATCCACTAATCCCTGCTAGAGCACCAACTCTGAGTGGCTCAAGATACCTCTGCTTTAAGGGGGTATTTGTGTTTAAGTGAAACTGGAAAACTTCAAAACCCCTAGGACCCCAAAAAAGTACATCTCTGTGTCAGGTAATAGGAGGGAATATTTGGAAAAAAGAGGAAATCTCCAGGAATTCTTCGAATCATGTCACATGAAAGGTAAAGGCTCATAATGCTATCACTGGCTGAATGATTTTTGAATTGGTGAATCTCATTTGAAAAATAAAGCACTATCAATGCATAACAATGTGTAGGTAGGTCAACAGGCCATAATTGACAGCAACAAAACTCTAACAACTATAACAAGGAAAGGAAGTCAGAATGCATACAGAAAAGGGTGAAATGTTGGGGAGATACAGGGAATATCTTTATGCCTCCCAGCACTATCTTCCCTTCTTATAGTAAAAGCATCTTGGTATTCCTTTGTGAAACTAGCCACCAACCATTGCCCCTTTCTTATTTCATGTGACTTCAGTTGGCCTGGGACCCAGACCTAGCAACTCAGAGCATTCTACCTTTGGCCGCAGAAGTTGATTCTTAGCAGCAGGGTCAGACATTTGCTGTAAATATTGAGAATGACTTCTCCTTTTGACATGATTTCTAGATTTCTTAACTGGAAGGATGTGAGATAGAACACCTACCTGAGAAAAAAGGCTCTACAGGGGAAAGCAGAGTCAATAGAAAAATAGTACTAGCTATGGTTTGAGCCAGACCTGAAGTCTAATATTTTAAAAACCCTATTATGAGAGGCAATTAATTTCTCCTTTTAGCTAAGTCATTTGAAATTTGGGATTTTTGTCACTTAAAATCAAGAGTCCTGATACATAAAGATATACTGATTTTGAAAGAAATAAGAGCACAACTTGGAAAAATACTAGTCTAAGAACAAATAGAGGAATTTATTACTTGAACAAATAAGTGTACTTTCTATTAAGTTCAAGCTTAACAATGCTAGAGTTCAGGTTTGGCTGGGGGCAAGAAGATGTTTAAGAATTACTAGAGAATATCTGATGTGATTGTCTTGTGTGAATGGTATCTTGTGAAAAAAGTGTTTATGATTTTCTAATACAGAAATACACCTGAAGATAAAAAAGTTCTTTTGCAGATTGATATACATATATATGTGAATAATATCTACATAATTTATAATATATATTATATATTATATACATATTATATATAAATATATATATTTATATATATAATAGTGTATATATATATGTATACTATTCATATACTTTAGGTCTGGTAGTTTTATACGAAATAGAACTATAAGGAGAATCTCACTCTTGATTTATAACACCTCTCATATATTATTAAATTTATAAATATCTTTTGAAGTGTAAATACCTCTCAGGATTATTAGGTTGCAATTAACAAAAGTTTATTCAAGCTTGCATAGCACATTTGAAGCAGGTAGTGGAAGAAATTTGAGAGTAAGACTACAACAGGCAGTCTCCCACATATCTGAGGGTAATAAAGGAAAGCACAGCTCCACTCGGTCACACCAGCCCCGCCTGAGAGCTGGGAACCTCTGCTTGTCAAATTCCAGTCACATCTCTTTATAATCTTGGGACTCGGTTTTTTCTTAGCTGTATGATTCATTCAGTTGCATCATTCTAAATTCCAAATTCATGGCTAAGTGAATTTGGTTGGGTCCCTTGAGGGGCAGTGTCACCTAGCACAAAGAAAGCTGCCTAGGTTCACCAATGTCACAGGTACTTTTCAGAAATGATGTGAGCAAAGAAGCTTAATTTTTCCACTGCAGAAAGTAATATAAAAACTATTCTGATAGGCATACTTACACTTTCTTTCTCACTCGGGAAACAGGATAAAATCATGAGAGATAGCATTAAGAAATAAATCATAATGATTTGAATCATTAATTCATACTTTGAGTAGTATTGAATGATTTATGTTCCATACAGAGGACTTTGGTTTGTATTAAAAGTAAACTAAAATATAAGCATCTTAGAAGATTCATTAGATATGTTTGAAATTATACTGTCTATTATGTCTTACAAAGTTAAAATCAACCGTATTACCTCTGTAGCATTCACAGGGGCGTGACATAAATATATTTCAGAACTCAAAGATTTTAGAAACAAACCAGACATTACAGTTACTCCGATAATTGTTTAGAGATGTTGGTTTCACTGAAAGTTCAGGGGGGAAAAAGGAAAATGCAAAAACATCAATGACTAACCTATAAGATCAATAGAAAAATTCAAAATTGTTTCTGATGTTATAATGGACATGATTTCTCAAGACATCATAAAATAATTTAAAGCACATTCATATTGCTGTAGATAATATTTATCTAAAACAAATAAATTATAACCATACAAAATTGAATGTGCCTGATTTAGTTTTAGGAAATCTTTATGACCTAATATTCAAAGCAATTTGGGAGGAAACTAAAGCAAAAAATTCAAGCTCTCCAAGATCTGATATTTTTTCTGAAGTGTGACATATTGAAATAATCTCTACTAAAAGGAGTACTGATGAGGCAATTGAGTAAATGATATTTTTCAGAAGATAAAAAAAGAAAATGATGTACTGAAGAATTAATAATGCAAACAATGTAAAATAGTAGACAATACTTGTTATAATTGTTTAGGGTTCTTATACTTCTTGGTATTTCAAATTTATGAAGGTGATTATGACAATATTTTATTAATAAAGCGAATTGGAAATTCAATTTGAACATGAAAGTATTTTTCTCATGTTTAAAGGTAGAAAACATTTTGAGACATGATTGATTTAAAGGAGCTTCAAATTTTTTTTATTCCTTGAGGCGCACACTCTGTCTGCAGTCTTTGGTTTGCTTAATCTCCTCAGTGGCTCTAAAATCAAGGTTTTCAGAGCCCCCACTGAGAGATAAGAATTAACTCACTCCTATAATGACAAGTCAGAAAGTTAAGAAACCTCTGAGTAAACTCTTATCAATCTATCTCTCCATATTATGAGATGACTATTTAAATAATCACTGTAAGAAACAACCTAGGATTTGTTTAAATTAGAACAATCTGATTTCTGAGAAAGAGGACATGTTTTTCCTAGTGAGAGCTGCATGTCATTTGTCAGATTATAAAAAAATGTTAGGAGTCATTCTCATTTAAATTAATTAATTGATAAAGTACAAAATCACAATAAAACAAAGTCGATATATCAGGACTTTATAACTTCAACAAGATGCAGCATTTCAAATGACTGAGTAATAAGTTCAGCTTTTGTAGGGGCCAAGAAATGCTTCCAAGCGGAGGCATAAAGAATGAGTAGGTACTATAATAATGAACTGGAGAGGCCACGGGAACAACAAAGATGTTAAGCTGCAAAAATGCATGGCAGGGCCAGCCAGGTGGCTCAGGCGGTTAGAGCTCCATGCTCCTAACTCCGAAGGCTGCCGGTCCGATTCCCACATGGGCCAGTGGGCTCTCAACAACAAGGTTGCCAGTTCAATTCCTCGAGTCCCACAAGGGATGGCGGGCAGCGCCTCCGGCAACTAAGATTGAACACGGCACCTTGAGCTGAGCTGCCGCTGAGCTCCCGGATGGCTCAGTTGGTTGGAGTGCGTCCTCTCAACCACAAGGTTGCCGGTTTGACTCCCGCAAGAAATGGTGGGCTGTGCCCCCTGCAACTAGCAACAGCAACTGGACCTGGAGCTGAGCTGCGCCCTCCACAACTGAGACTGAAAGGACAACAACTTGACTTGGAAAAAAGGCCTGGAAGTACACACTGTTCCCCAATAAAGTCCTGTTCCCCTTGCCCAATGTAAAAAAAAATGCATGGCAGGAACTTAATAAATAGCAGTTCTTCCTGAATGGGTGTATCACAGAATCTGCTGGGGGCAAATGAGAGGCGGCTGTAAAAGCTGCAATTCCTGGAAAAGAGTCTTTCAGGCATTGACAAGAGAGGCCCACTGCTTTATTTCACAGTTTCAGGTATGTCCAGTTATGTTCCTCTAGAAGTTTGATTGCCCTCAACCTGGACAACTCCAAGAATATCATCTTTCCTTGATTAAATGTACTCTTCATCAAATATTAAGAAGGAATTTTTAATGGTCAGAACATGTGCTCACGTGCCCAGCTCTGCCACTGACAGTGCCTTCCCAGGGCACACGTACGCTACGCCTTGTGGCTTTGGTATGCTCGGTGCATAATACCACACAGCACACTAAAGATGCTAAATAAGTGTTTCGTGACTGAAAAACGAAACACTAAGCAATAACTACCTAGTGGTTGTTATGTATCAGAATGTGTCATTATAGGAAAAGTAAATAAACAAAACAGATCCAACAGGAAAACACTCATCAGAAAAGGCAAAATAGGCAGGAAACTTTTCACCAGGAGCTTAAAGCTGTCCATAAAGCAAAAAGAATTCATTGCCAAGAATTTAGAGATTAAAAAAAACATTATAACAACATTAACTTTTAAACATAGAAAACATGAATGCAGTATAAAGAAAACTTTTTCAACATTAGGGCTTAGCCAGATAGTTATCACTGATTACTTGTTTTGAAAATGGACATGTAGACATGTTTTCCAATGTGTTAGCTAGAAGTAATATGAAGAGCTGAAGAACTCAGCAATTCAGTTCAGTCAATGATTGCCCCATATATAATCAAACAGCAGCTCAGGGTACAAAAATGTTTACAGCACAGTCTTTACCCTCAAGCAGCCCACAATCTCAGAAGGGAAGCAGGTTGCTGCAAAGAAATAACTTACAGTAGTTATGGTAAGGGGGAAAGTTAACAATATATACAAGGTACAGAGAAAGCTCAGAAATTAATAATTCTGAGTAATTACTCCTATAGAGATTTCAGGAAGGGAATGTGTAGAAAAAGACTTCCCGGAAGAGGGGAATTCTGAGCAGAACATTTCAGGCAGAAATTCACTTTCCCCTACTTTCCTCTGTATTCCTGAAAAGACAATGCTTGCTTGGAAAAAATGAAAAAGGCTCATCACAGCGGGGTTTCATTTTATTCCTTGGCAAGAAGTAAAGGAGTGCAAGGGGCCAGAAATCATGGTAGAGGAGGAGGGCCAGAACCTAAACAATCATAACAAACAAAGGGAAAGACTTTTAAATCAATTTTAAATTGAATTTACAATCATTATGAAGCATTATTTTCCTCCGTATCTTCCAAAAGGATCTAAATCTGCCAAATACCATCCACACATTTAGCCTGCACATTTGTTTCTAGTAGAGTGCAAAATTGTTTACATAAGCTGTCCCGCTTTTGAGAGATGGACAGGCACGTGACCTGGTTGCCTTCAAGTACTCAAAATTCATTTCAGAATCAAAGACTATCACACACCCTCCTAACTGTGTGCCTAAGATAGCCGCTGAGGATAAAATATTAGAAGTTGATTAATTATTTCTCAACGTGATTAAGCTTATAACCACTCTCAAAAAGCATATAAGATTGTAGAACAAATCCAAGGTAAAAATCTTTTTCCTGGTTATCTCCATGAACATTTGAAGAAAAGGAAATGTAGGACTCACTGGAGTAACTGAAAATAACGGAAAAGCCATTTGGGGATAGTATCGTTATGGCAACAGTTCAAAGACTACAGATTCAAGTCTTGATATCTTTGATTTCAAGCTATCATTTGTGGAGGTTTTAATACCATTATGTGCCAGACATTTCATTAAGGGCCACATACGACTTTTTTTATTTAGTCTTTATCACATCCCTGCATATAAAGGATACTATATCCAATTTACAGACAAGGGTGAGTTTTGAACCCCAGACTTACTTGTCTTCAGAAGTTTCACAAAAGTGTAGAATTAAATTTAATGAGGATGAGAGAAAGAAAATACAGGGGAATTTTCAAGTAGATTAAATAGTCAGAAGCAAATGACCAAGGAATTTGAAATGTAAATTGTGTGTTTCTTACCCACAGGAAGACAGCAAGTAGTCACAGGCAACTGTAGGCGGGTTCCCTGTGCCCTGCTCTCCTCCCTATGGTGCTGGACTTGCCTAATTTTCAGAATTCCTGTGTGACTAATGTTGGGGTCCTTGGACTAAGGAAGCCCTGGGATTTTGAATATGGGGAATGAAGCTGTGGGTGTGGATCATACCTAAAGAACTCAATATCCAGCATGGTTTGGAACTTTCCTGCTTCACCTATGCAAGTACAAATATTTGGCCTGTTCAACCAACGGAAAAAAAAGCATACCATGAATAATGGAAACTTTTCTCTTCCTGCTATTTTTAAGGATTCCGTAAGGAAATCCATAAAACAGCTTGCTTCCTCTCAAGAAAAGAGGAAAGATACATTTATTTTGACAGACTATCTCTTCTCCAAATACATAAATTAGTTACTGTTTCCCTAAAACAACTCCAAATTCCCCAAACCAGAGAAGACAGTTTTATTTGCTATCCCTTGTGTACTTACACTGTCAGCATCAAGTCCCGGAAAAGCTGGTGTTAAAGTATGCCTTCCGGGACCACCTTGCACTTCAATGAACCTCTTTAAATTATTGCTCAGAGTTCCAGAATGTCATGGACTAGAACTTGAAATTTGTTGGTCCACGTTATTACATTCTTAATTTTATAGGGAGATGAATCTTTTTGAACAACGAAAGAAACTCACAATGGACAGTAAGTTCATTCAGTTTCAGCTGCTATAAAAAAAGTCACCATCGACTGAGTGACTTAAACAACAAACATTTATTTTGCGTGATTCTGGAGACTAGAAGCTGGCAGTCAGGGTAACAGTGTGGTCAAGCTCTTGCAGAGGACCTCCTTCTCCATTCTGCTTTCACAAGGCCTCTTCTCTGTGTGTGTGTGTGTGTGTGTGTGTGTGTGTGGATGTGTGTGTGCACGCCTGCATGCCTGCACACACTCACACACAGATGTCATCTCTTTCTCTTTTATAAGGGCACTAACCACATATGAAGCCTCCCCCTCATGACCTAATCACCTCCCAAAGGCCCCACCTCCAAATACCATCAAATGAGGCATTCGAATTTCAACATAAGAATTTTCGAGATACACAAACATTCAGGCAAAAATACTTAGAAAATGGGCCTTTTAAAATTTTATTTTCTGGAAGTGGGGAGGTTGTGTGTAGTGAACACAAATGGAGGTAGTACCAGCAATTCCTATTCTGAGTTTTCCCTTTCTGTCTCAAGTTCTCTCCTGGAAACAGCTCAGTGTATGTCTCCTAAGAATTATTGTGACTTAGACTTATGTGATGCCTCTTCATAGCATGGTTGGGTATATAAGTCCTCTTTCTCCTGCACAAAGATAAATGGGAGAGTATGGTTGCCTCTTGAGTTGTCACCCTAGAATGTCAACTGTGGCTGCCCTAGTTGGTGACCAGGGCTCAGATACTTCACAGAACTTCCTCCAACATAACCATCCGTGAATTCCAATAAATTCATCAGAAGAAAGTGTGCTCTTAGTGGTACCATCCCCTGCCTTGGTTACAGCAGAAGCAGGGGCATGCCCTTTATCTGCTTGTTTCTTCTAAGATCAATTCAACAGGGGCTGTAGTATTTTGGGTTCAATGACTTTATTAAGAAAGGCAGTACTTATTAATACTGAGCTAAGTGTTCCCTGAGAGAAGTGGGGGAGTAGCGTTACCTCTCTAGTTGCCACCCACAGGAGAGACATAGAATGAGAGCTACCTCATGTAAACCATTTATTATTATTCTTGAGCCATTTGCCATAGATAAATACCAATGTTCTTTTCTCAGCCTCCAAGATAAAAAAATTATAGAGCCATTTAAAAAGTATCCTATACAGGGTCTATTGCCAGAAATGATAGCATAGGACTTAAAACCCTTTGAGAAGGATTCCATCACAACTAGGTAGTATTAAAGTTTTTTTTTTTAATCAATTCATTATGAAAAGAATTAAGCAACACTTCTTTATCACTTTTAATGTAAATGTTTAATTACATTGCAATTACACTTAAAATCCAAAGTAATATATAAAAAAAGAAAATTGATCAACCAACATGGCTATATATGATTTTAGAATGTCCTAGTGCTGCTAAGTTAACCCTTTATTTTTGAAGCTTCTTCCTTTTTTCCTGTATTTCTAAGAAAGAATACCTGTAGTGTTATTAATTCATTTTTACAACAAACACGTACTTCATACCTATTGAATAACAAATTTGGTTATTGGCCCCTTCTTGTGGAATAGTTTGCTCTTTGGTTAGTTGCAATGAATATCCTGGCAAGTAATATTCTGATTTACAGGCTTTACAAATATATATATATATACATATACACACACACACACACACACACACACACACTCACACACACACACACACACATACACAGAGGTCTGTGGTATAGTTGCTATATCTGGTTTTAATATTAATAATAAGAATCACAAAGAATTTATCCTTTATTACCTACTGTGTTCCAGGAATGCCTTAAAGACTTTAGACAGATGATTAAGCATAACCTTACATTTAAAAATGAGAAAAATCAAATCAAAGAGAGATTAACTAACCTGTCCAAGTTTCACCTATTGAGCACAAAATTATCAGATGAACACAAATAATGAACCCAAAGTAATTGCTGGCACATTTAAATTATAAAATCATATTATCATATTTTTGTCATCCATAAAAGAATTTTATCCATAGAAGTAAGGAGATTGGTTCATCATATTTTGATGTAAATAGTGGAAACTCCCAGTTTCTCTGCTGGCTACAGGGAGTTTAAAATGTAGGCTAATGTCAAAATTCTTGCAGTTAATTGTGAAATTTGATCACCTGAAGAGGAGAGTGAGAGAATTTTTCAACAACAAAATTCCTAGAGATGGCAGCAGCGTTTGTTCCTTTGTTTATTCAAAAATAATTGACCAGTCTCACTTTGTGCCAGAAATACAACTGTAGACATGGTCTTAGATTTTTGAAATTTCAGTTGAACTAAAGAGTTGAACAAGTGAAATGGTAAATCTGCAATTTGGATAGTTATCATGGGAATTTCAGGATAACTTAGGGAGAGAAGAGACAGTTTAGGATACTTTTAGGGTAAATAGTGATCAAGAAGTTTGGAATGTCAGAGAAATTCTCCTTATATAAAGCAATATTGAAGTTGTAATAACACGGATAGCACCAAGTCAAGTGAAAAGAAAATGCTGGCATGGTGGAAACATATTCCAATCAAAGAAGAAGACATGAGCAGAGCCCTGTTGTAGGAAGGAGTTTGTTCCATTAGTATGACACAGAGAAGAGCAGTAGAGTGACTGAAGGCCATTCTAGAAGAGATAGAGTATGTTGGGAGGTGTGAAAGAAGATGTAGGCAGAAGCCAGATCATGTAGGCCATGTTATGGAATTAGCACTTTAGTCTAAGAACAAATGGATAGCATTGAAAGGATTTACATAGAGGAGAAATTTGAACCAAAATAACTTGAGAGTCCATTCTGGCCACATTGTACAAAATGGTTTGGAAGAGGACAAGGGAACTAGCTTGAAAGATGGAATCATTCAAGGGAAGCATAAGGGATTAAAGTAGGACAAATGGAAAAGAGAAGAAAAAGATAGGATGAATTTAAGTACAGGGATAAGCTGGTAGGATGGACACCATATCCCTAAGCCTAGAAGACTGGAAGTAACAAAGTTTATTTTTATAGGTACACTTAATTAGTAAGAGCTGAGAAATAGAGGGAGATAACACTCAAGTAATTCAAAGATCTGGGTAAAGTAGACATTGAGCTTGTTAGTTGAAGATAAGATGGGGCAGGGTTAATAAAAGATCTCAGGATAATGGTAATTCTTGGTAACACTTTAAACAGATACTAATGGAAACAAAAATGATAACAGCTAATGATTTGGGACCACTAGAGACTGTTTCAAATGCCTGATATTTTAACTCAGAGCAGCTCCATGAATTACAGAATTTCACCCATCTTACTTTGGGAATTTAGAGACCAAACAGTAAAGTAACTTTTCTAAAATTACAGGCAGTCTGGACCGAGAGTCTGTGTGCTGAACGAGTGTCCTGTGGCCAGCACACTGATTAGCTGCAATAACAGCACTGAAGGGCCATATCCTAAATGTGCAGTGGGCCTATCTGCCAGGGCAGTGCCAGCGCAATCTGAGTAACTCTTACAGGTCTTTCCTGAAAGGTCTCTTTTTACCTCAATTTGATAAATCGGAACAGGTTATATTTTCTGAAGCTGTAAAGTATTGTTGCTTCACCCGGTGTTTGTTCCCCTCTATTTTTCTATCCAGAATCTCTCATTTTTTTCTTATGCAAAAATTTCAAAAGTAATACAGTGTATTTCATTTTGTTTACTATTTACACTTGTGATTTAAAATTATATGTCATTCTCTCTCTCCCTCTATCACACACACACACACACACACACACACACACACACACACATACAGAATTTTGTGCACTGAAAAGTCCATACAAATATGTAGTTAATGAAGCAATTGTTTCTTAGGTTGTTGAAAGAGGATTTGAGCAATGCCAGAAATCCAAAAATTTTCTCTTCTAAAGAAAGAATAAAATACTAATTCAGTGAAGGCTTTATACATAATTTATTTGTTTTTCTCCACCAAGTCCTCTGCAATTTGTATGGAATGGTTATACGGTTTATAATCACAAATTCACATATGCAAAAATTGAGCTTTTTTAAATTGACCTTTGGCTGTGAATTTAACTTCTGCACCTCCATGTCCAGTGAAGGTGAAAAACTCAAGTGTTATTCAAATCAAAGTAAACTCAGTTACTGCTAAATATTTCTCACATAAAGAAGGGAGTGGTTTTAATATAGACAACATAAGGAGTTCACAAACTGCCTAAAACTTGGAAAATAGAATCATGTAATTGTTCAATGTTGCTCTCATCAGTCTCTCATTTTTGTTCTCTTCAAAATCCCCTGAAATCCCAGCATCAAGTCACGAATCCCAGAAAATGACAAACAACAAATTATCAACATACATTAATTAATGAATGCTCTATTCCATAAACAGTGCAGAAGAGATAAATGTCACTCAATGTGTGTATTGGATGAGTAAGTGAATGAATAAGTAAAATCCTTTTAAATACAAGAGTTGCTCAGATTCTTGGATAAAAGATGTATTCACTGTCCAAATGTATTCTAGAGAATGGATTCATATACCTATCATTATTGAAATTGTAATAAAATACCACACACTTCACTACAAAAGATAATTGGATAGAAGTAAAAATATAGAAAAGCAAAACAACAATGAAAACATGCAAGGAATTCAATGCTTGTCAACAACACTATTCTTGATTGCAACCTAATTACCCTGGATTTTGCAACATATATCTGCAGGAGTATGCAATATCCTTCTCTACTACCTAAGCAGCTTTAAATAATTTTTTAAAAAATAAAATGTGGTCTGTATCTTAGCTTTGCATACTTTTCAGTCAATACAATCATTTGGAAAGAGGTGTGCTTGACTTTTTTGGATATGCATAGTTATAAAATCTCTCCACATTAAATATTGTTTCTGCTTATTTTCACTATTATAAAAAACAGAGATGTGGCTCTATAAAAATATTTTGTTAGAGGTAATAAAGTTTAAAAATCGTATAATGTTTTAAATACCTCATCGCCTCTTTGGAAGTATTTATACTGACAAGTGGTTCCTTTCAATGAAATTGGAATGGACAGACATTGTAGTACATTATCTTCCAAGTGCTCTGGCTGCTATGGCCTCCATCAAGATGCAAAACCACCATCATCCTGTGGTAGACCGTTCACTAAATTGTAGTTTCTCTGTCCCTACAACTACAATAGAGAAGTACAGCTATAGTTTGCAGATTTTATTTCTAACTTTTTCTACTGATTAAAAAATGTCCTTTCTCACGCCACTCCATATATTTCTCTCTCTCTCTCTCTGTCTCTCTCTCTCTCTCTCTGTCTCTCTCTCTCTCTCTGTCTCTCTCTCTCTCTCTCTCTCTCTCTCTCTCTCTCTCTCTCTCCTTTTTTTTTATGTCTTCATTAAAGAAAAATAACTTGCTCTACCCTTTTTCTTTTGGAAACAATTCCAAGAAAATTGCCAAGGATTGCTTCCTTTCAGTGTTGTATCCAAAAGAATTTTCTGCTTATCTGTAGTACAGAGACATAAAAAATTTCAACTAATTTTTATCCTATTTATATATTTTATACAAAACAGAGATGTATAATCTCCAGACTGTTGTGAATGTGAAAGCATGTGTCATTGATTTAAAACTTCACATTCCATTTTTTTTTCCTTTTGCAATAGCTAATCAATTAGTAGACGCTTAACAATTAGCTATGCAACTTAACATTTGGGGAGGAGTCAAATAAAACTCATAATGGTGCAAAAGAGAAAATGTAAATATAGGATATGGTTTAAATGAGAAATTTAGACTGAAGTGTTTGTAGGGATAGCATAAGTATTAATCAAATGCAACCAATTAAACATGAGGCTCATTACCTCTGGATATTGCACAACTCTTTCTTTGGATTCAGTTGTGTGTTTAAATCTTTAGCTTATGTGTAATGGAGAGGGAGCATGTTGATAAAATATGAGTTATATGTTTAAACTGCATAACAATTTTAGTTGTGTGATTCACCCAGTTAGACACCCTCTCTAAGTGACTCCCTAGTCATATTTTTAAATGTGTATTGTTGTAGGGAAGGATGAGAGAAATCATTGTATGTTTTTTTCTCCAAATTCCAAAAACTGTTCAGTAAAGATGCTATCTTTTTAATGGACCTCAAAATTCCCCAACAGTTGAACATACCCTGTAACAGAGTATTTTTAAAGCAAAAATATACATAACATGCTTTCTTCAAACCCACATGTAACAAATAAAGATATCAAATGAACTGACATTTCTGCATTACAGTTTAAAATAACATCCTGTGTGACTTCTATATGCTGCGCTGTTAGCTCAGTTTCAGATTTTTCTAAACACTGGCTTTGCTTTCAAAGAGTAATGTTCCAGTTCCTGTACTGAGTGTGTGGAGACTGGTTCTAAAGCTGGGGGGAAAGTTAAGAATGTGTGGGTTTTGGCTTCAGAATTAGCCATGCTTTAGTGATCTCCTGCGTTAAACTGTTTCTTATTAATAGATCATGCAACTACCCACCATTCACCCTCCCTTCTCCCCCACACACATATCTGACACATTCTCATAATCAATAACAAATGTTCGTTCTGAGAGTTTCACTTTTTTTCTTAAGCCCACCCTGACTTTCATTGTGATACAATGAAACCATCAACATCAAAATTTATTGTTTGGAGCGAGGCATATAAAGTGAGTGTATCCATCTTAAAAGTATAGTTGATAGTTTTGAAATAATATGCGTAACATTTATTGGGTTTATTCTTCTCTCCAAAGATAATGAAGATTTATCCCGAATAAACAGAAAGGAAATATATAAAGTTATGTAGATAATTAGAGAAATTATGATAAAAGGTATGAATGCTTTAATCTTAAAAACCTTTTCACTTTGGATAAAGACTGTGGAAGTGTATGCTTTAAAAATATTTTAAAAAGTTTTCCAAAGTGTATTTTTTCTTCTGAAATCATTCTAAATTACAACAATTGTCCCCAAATATTTAACCTCCATTTAGATCTTATGGTATCCACTATGGTCAGTACAAAAATATAGCTCTTTATTAAAATAATAGCCAAGCATTTACTCTTTTTCTCAGTTTTAATTTTCTTAACTGTTTTACTTCACATGTAATGTTGGTCTTTCTCAAAGTGACACTCACTCCTTCCCTTGGCTTCTTTGTCACAGTGTCCGGGCTCTTATCTCTATATAGATTCTTATTGAAATCTTTCATGAACTGACCTCATTTCTCACGCTTCCTAAATGTGAAAGCTCCACATCATTCTTTCTGTCCACCTCTCTCCGGCTCTCCCTTTCTGAACTTCCATTGACATTATCTGCACTTAAAACTAATATTACACTCTGTAAATACAAGGACCTCTCTCTCGCTCTCTGTCTCTGTCTCTGTCTCTCTCTCTCTGTCTCTCTCTCTGTCTCTCTCTCTCTCTCTGTGTCTCTCTCTCTCTCTCTGTCTCTCTCTCTCTCTCTCCCTCTCTCTCTCTCTCCTTAAATCGTTTTGCGATAATGCCCCAGAGAAGTGAATTAGTGGTGTAGTGATATAGAATTATAATTATACATAATTAGAGTAGAATAGATTTTAGAGATCATCCATTTTACTATATGGATGAAGAAAGACTGTAGAGGGATTGTATGATTTCCCTTTGCTGAAGTTGAATAGCTATTCAATGAGCACATACTATATGTCAGGCACTGTGCTAATGCTTATTAGAATGTGGTATATGCTCTCAAAATGTTTAGGCCAACAGAAGAGACAGATACATAAAACCATTGCAATGCAATTCTATATGTAAAATAGTAGATACATGTACAATATAGACATTTTACAGAAAAGGAGGTGTGATGAGTGGAGAATGAAGCCAAAGACCACAATCAGAGGAAGGGCTACATTGACAGAAGGTTTAAAAAAAAAAAAAAAAAAAGTGAAATTTTCCAGGAGGATGAAGTGAGAAGGGCATTCCAAACAGAGGGACCAGTGTGCTTGGAAAACCTACAGTGGTTCAGATGGAACATCTGAAGATAAAGAAACTATTGATGGAAAGGTTAGAAAGTGATATGATCATCATATATAGAAGTGTACTTTTTTATAACACAGGTGTATTCATAGTTGGTTTTTAAACTATATACAAAACAGCATTGCTATCTGTATTAACATAGAAAGAGTTCTCATTATGAGGTCATATCTTATACAACATTTTCAGGCATAATTTAAATGGGGTCACAGATGTGACAACAGAAAAAGTTGTCATTTATTATATTAGCCTATGACACTATAAACTTTCTCAGAAACTAATTTAATTGCAACTCACAAATTTTGACAGATTTTAACAGTCATCAGTACTTTCTGATTTTTATTAAATTTTTGATCCATAATTTAAAAAATGTTCTAGAATGTCTAAATATATGGGGGAAGGGGTAAATATGCTTTGTTGTTAATATCTAAACTATACTGAATTATGGTCAGAAAATGTTGCCTTTATGATATTGATTTTTCTATATTTGCTGAGTCTTGCTTTATTGCTCAATTTGAGTTCAATTCTGGTAAATAGTACATGCTTGCATATAACGTGTATTCAATAATTACTCCGTGTAGGATCTTAATATACATCTATTAAATCAAAAAAATGTAATGTGCTATTGAAATCAATCACATTTTTACTTTTTTCTCTTTGCTCTCTCCATTACTATGGGAGAGTGGTTAAAATTTTTCCACTATGTTAGTGGGTTTGTCAATAACTCTTTGTAATATTATCAATTTTATTACATATTAGAACACTCTGTTATTAGATATGTACAAGTTTAGAATACATACGTCTTCTTAATGAGAAAATCGTTTTATCTCCTTTATATTTAATAATGCTTTTTTTCTTAATGTCTATTATTCCATTTACTCAGACCAAAATCATGACCCAAATCTGAAGTCTCCTTTCTCTCATACTTCAGTTCCAACTCACTAACAAGTCCTGCAAACTCTACCTTCAAAATATATCCAGAACTTAACAACTTCTTACCCCCTCCACTACTAGTACCAGCAAGTCCAAGTTATAGATGTTTTTCTTTTAATCTTTAATTATTTAAGTGTATTATCTTATATCCTTTATCTTTTAATTTCCAGGCATTGAACACTCTGAGGACTCTAATTGTGCTCTTTGTGTTATCTGTTGTTTTGTAGTGAATTGTATTCCTATGTTCATTATAATTTCAGATTGTGGCCTCATGTCCTATCTCTGGAGATATCATCTGGCCAGGTTGAGGGCATAATACCTGCACGGAAGTTGTGTTCTTGCTCTAGCCAGGTGCTTCAAAGGCATAAGTAACTTGGGATCATTTTTTATGGCAATTTCAAGATTGTACAAGAAATTTAAATGGCTAACCCATTTATGGAAGAGTCATAAATAAGTATTGTCAAGAGAGATTTTTTTTTCTTTCCAGATCATAGGTTATGATGGTGATGTTTCCTTGATATCTACCCTTGCAAGTGGGAAGCTTTTCTTTCCATATCTCTCTTACGGGACTTGAAGATAGGTTCTCAGTTTGAATCCCCAAATGTGTAGGTTTTATCTACTTTCCCTGCATGACTGTTAAAACCTAAGCCCCTACTGACAAAACTGGTAGCTTTTTACCAACCCCCATTCCTGAAAGCCACAGCCTGCTTACCTTTCTAGCTACATGCTCACTTTGTTTTCATAACCTACATGGAAATAAGGCATTTTATATATTATCAAACAAGACTAAGTGTGTGGTAGCTAAAGGATTTTTCAGGGACATTTTTAGAGCATATGGCTACAAATAGACTTGCATTTACATTTTGAAACTTTTTAAAATTGTAAACTAGTATATATATACATACATGTGTATATATGTTTCACTGTATATATTATATATATATAATGTACACAGACATATATATATATATATATATATATATATATATATATATATATATACACACATATATACATATATATTTCACTGTAGAAAATTTGAAAAAATAAAAGCAAAAGAGGTGTTAATTTCTTCTAACTAGCTCAGCTACTTAACAAAGCTATTAGGTACCCCAGATTCTTCCTTCCCTTCTTACCATTCTTAGTCTGTTGGCTTTTCACTCATGTGTATACCCTCCTACTAGTTGCAAAATGATTGCTGCATCTCCAGGCATTTCACACATATTCCAGACAACAATAAGAGAAAAGAGAAAAGAACCATCCCAGCTGCACCTGCCTTTTTGTTTTTTTTAAATACAAAAAAATTTTTTCCCACAACCTCTGCACATTAGTTCACTTAATTCTCATTAGCCAGAACTGCATCCTATGGCCATGTTTAGCATCAAGGTAGGCTGAGATTGGTTATGTAGTATTCCACTTTCGACAGTATTTAGGTTCTCAAACCTTAGTATACATCAGAATCATGTCAAGTGCTTATTAAAACACTGATTGCTCGACCCCGCTCTCAGAGTTCTGATTAGGCAGGTTTGGAGAGGGGTCTGACAGTTTGCATTTCTAAGGAGTCTTCCAAAAAAGCTGCTATTCTGGTCCCAGCCCCAGACTTAGGTAACCCCTGCTCTACACTAAAGGAAGGCAAATGTGAAGGGGTTTGGAAATGGCTTTTGAGTGAGCTGACTTACAGTTACTGCCCCAAACATGTACCTTTTATTGTCGGATCAGAAAGTCCATTTACATAAATCCCCAAGGAATCAGAAGCGGTCAAGTCAGGGGAGAGTGTCCCATAATGAACAAAGGTGTCAGGGCAAGTGAAAGCTCAGCATAGAGAAGAGGAGGACAGAGTACGAAGTGTGAGGGGGAAAGAGATGAGAGAGTAGTACAGGGTCCACAAGCAGGGAACTTCGGGGCTACATACACGCCATAGGGCATACAGAGCAACAATCATTTTGGGGTTTTATAATGTGCTCAGGCTCTAAAGAAAATATGAATATTCTGAGGAAAGGATTATCTTTTAAAAATTAAGTGAAATTTACAGAGCCAAAAAATAGAATTCCTGAAATAAAAATTCACTGGAGAGGCTTAACATCAGATTTGACACTGCAAGAAAAATAAAAATCAATAAACTTCAATAGAAACCATTTAGACTAAAGGATAAGGAAGGAAGGGGAAGCTGAAGAAAAATGAATAGAGCCTAGACAAATGTGAGGCAATATCAAAAGTTCTTAAAATATGCAATAGAGTCTCAGTATGAGTCGGACAGGAAAAATATTTGAAGAAATTATGATCAAAAACTTACCAAATTTGATTTATAAAATGTAAATTATAGGAACATAAATAACTTAAAGCAGGATAAACATACACACACACACACACACACACACACGTTACACTGGGCACGTCACAACCAAATCTCTGAAAACCAGTGACAGAAAATACAAATTGCAGCAGGCTTTAAAAAAAACTGACAAACTGATTCTAAAATTCATAGGAAAAGGTAAAGAATTCAGGATAGCAAAAGCATTTTGAAAAAGAACAAAGTTGGAGGACTTACATTCCTGTTTCAAGGACTATTTCCAAGCTACAAGAAGAAAGACATTGTAGTGCTGGCCTAAGAACACACATGTAGATCAATGGAACTGAATGGAATCCAGAAACAAACTCACACATATTTGTTCAATTAATTTTCAACATGGGTGCAAGGTAGTTCAATTGAGAAAGAGTAGTCTTTTTAAACAAACAGTGCTGAAATATTGGATATCCACATGGAAAGAAAAAGTGAAGCGCTATACATATCTGACAATCGATTAGCTATTGAAATTAACTTGAAATGATCTTAAAGCTAAAATGTAAAGGTAAGATTCTAGAACTCCTGGAAGAAACCATAAGAGAAAATCTTCACCCCTTAGGTTAGGCAACGACTCCTTAGTAAAGAAACTAACTTCACAGACTATTAACAAAAATGTTGGTAAATTGGTCTGTACCAATATTAACAGTATCTGTTTACAAAGACATCACTAAAAAGATGAAATTCTCGAGGATATAGAAAGTGCTACACTCAGGTTGGAGAACTGCTTGTCAGTTTTGTATAAAATTAAGCATATGCCTACCATATAACCCAGCAATTCCACTCATAGGCATTTACCCAAAACAAAAGACATTGTTTGTCCCCCCAAAACACACGTATACACATATTCAGAGCAGCTTTGTTCATAATAGCCCAACACTGGAAGCACCCAAATGTCCATCAGGGGTAAATACATAAACAATTCCAGATATAGGTGCACTCAGTAATAAAAGAACGAACTATTGGCACATGCAACAACATGTGAATGACTCACAAAAAATGAATCCCTGGTATCAAAAAATATACCAAGCACAAGACACTACTTACCATTTGATTCCATTTATATGAATTTTTAAATCTGGCAATACTAATCTGGAATGATAAAAATCATCTCAGTCGTTACATGGGGCTGAGGTTGGGGAACACAAGGGAACTTTGTGAGGTGATGAAAGTATTTCAGATCTTGATCATGGTGGTGGTTACATGGGTGTAAGTATTTGTTACAACTCATCATGTTGTACATTTTAAACAAGTACATTTTATTGTATTTAAATTATACCTCAGTAAAGTTCATTTAAAATGGAAAACGTAAAAATATTTGGCCTAACGATCTGACATACTCGTAGTACAATATGTATAGTATAATCCACATTAAAATAAAAGGAAAAAGTCCGTATATCTGCGTGTATGTATGTATGCATCCCCACACAAAAGTTTGGCAGAGAATAAAAAGGAAATGAAAATTTCTTCTTCAGATAATTTTTCATCAAATATAAATTCATACATCATTTGTATAAATAAAAAAAAAAATAGCAATTTGAAACTCTACCAAGAATGAAGAATTTAGAAAAGTATGAGAATTTAGAAATCTGATCACCAATCAGATTCTAGCTCCTTGACCCCAATACGAAGAAATGTACATGCCCATCATGCCGAAAATTCTATTTATAGAAATTTTTTCTAGATATTTTTGAAGAAAGCTGGTAAAGGCCTATTTAAGATAATGTTAATTTTTTGCAGCTAAAAGTAGGGTAAATGGAAATGATCATTGTTGGATAATAAGTTAAATAAAATATGGTTCATCTATATACACAGAGTTTTAAAGAAAAAAAGGAAAGGAAAGAAGGGAAGGAAAAAGAGAGGAAGGAGAGGGAAAGCGGGAAGGAGAGAGGAATTGCTAACAGAAAAGATGTGAAAGATAAAATTGGCAAATGTGTATCATATTACTGAGTTTCAGAGAAAAACACTGAAAATCATAATACTAGCATTGGATTTATTAAAAACTTTTTAAAAAATCAGTTATTTCCTAAAGAGAAACACAAATGATTATAAAATGTAATGGTCCCCACAACACTAAAGTAAAATTAGTATTATCACGTGACTGAGAGTATACGGATAACGAAAAAAAAAAATTTCTTCTCTTCTGCAAGCTATGATCCTTTTTGAAGAAAAATCAACAGCATCAAGAAAGATGGGTAAAATTTGCTAAGTAATGAACTATAGTCAAGCAACTTTTATTACAATAGATGAAACCATCCTTTTTGATAATGAAGTTTTATTGTTCCTAAGGTAAAATTCATGTGGAATGCAAAAATATTAGTGGATATGTTACATTCAAAATTATATACAATGTATACAAAGAGATCACTTATGTTTGAAAGCCTTAAAAATTAATTCTTGGCAAAAGTCCATTTCCCAGTGGCATACGTTGGATGGAACCCAGGCTATGGTTGACAGGCAATTTATGTATATGACCAACTTAAAAAAAGTAGCAACAGATGTTTTAGCAATTTATTGATTTATGCACAGCAACAATTGGTCTTCAAGAATCATTGTGAGGGAGTCCACAAAATAATGAATGTTATTATTAGTCTTATTAATGAAATTAAGAATGATTCCATGAATAAGATTATTTTATAAATGATTTAGATACTAAGGAAAGATTTAAATATTATACTCTGCCTATGGGTCTCTCCAAAAAAAAAAATTGTTTAAGAACTTTTGCAATAAATTTAATATTACTATGGTTTTTTATTCAATTGGTTAAATTTTTAAAATCAAATTTGTAATATTATGAAATAATGTGATGTACATAAGACATATTGACAAGTTAAATGACTTTTATGTTAAATTTATTGGGGTGATATTGGTTAATAAAATTATATAGGTTTCAAGTATACAATTCTATAATACATCACCTATAGATTGCATTGTGTGTTCACCGTCAAAAGTTAAATTTACTTCTGTCACCATAGATTTGACCCCCTTTACAAACCTCCACTCTTCCTGCCTTCCCCTCTGGTAACCACTAAACTGTTTTCTGTGTCTATGAGTTTTTGCTCATTTGTTTGTCTTGTTTGTCTGTTGCTTTCAGTTTTATATCCCACATATGAGGGACATCATATGTTTCTCGACTTTTTCTGTCTAACTTCTTTCGCTTAGCATGAGAATGTCAGGATCCATCCAGGTTGTCACAAATTTCATCTTTTCTTATGGCTGAGAAATATTCCAATATTGGTCTTTTCATATTGTTTTTTATGTATATATGTATATGCATACCACAACTTCTTTATCCAATCAGCTATCGAAGGACACTTTGGTTGTTTCCAGGTCTTGGCCACTGTAAATAAAGCTGGAATGAACATCAGAGCGCATATATCTTTATGTAGAAATGTTTTCAGATTTTGGGGGTAGATACCCAGAAGAGAGATTGCTGGGTTGTATGGTAATTCTTAATTTTTTGAGGAACCTCTGTACAGTTTTCCATAGTGGCTGTACCAATTTACATTCTCACCAACAGTGTATGAGGGTTCCTTTTCTCTACAACCTTTCTAACATTTGTTATTACTTGTCTTGTTGATGATAGCAATTCTAACAGGTGTGAAGTGTTATCTAAAAATCGTTTTGATTTGCATTTCCCTAATAGCTGGTGAAGTTGACTATTTTTTCATACATCTGTTGGCCATTTGTATGTCTTTTTGGGAGAAGTGTCTGTTCAGGTCCTCTGCCCATTTTTTAACCTGATTATTTTTTTGTTGTTGAGTTGTATGTGTTCTTTATATATTTTGGATATTAGTCATTTATTGGAGGTGTTGTTTGAAAATATCATCTCTTTTTCGGTTGGTTGCCTTCCTTTGTTTTTTGATGGTTTCTTTTGCCACACAGACCTTTTTTTCATTTGACAGAGTCCCATTCATTTATTTTTGCTTTTATTTCCCTTGCCTTTGAGGACAAATTCATAAAATCCTCTCTAAGACCAAGGTCCATAAGTTTTGTACCTATGTTTTCTTCCATGCAATTCACTGTTTTAGGTCTTATTTTTAGGTCTTTGATCCATTTTCAGTTAATTTTGGTGTATGATGACAGATAGCAGTCTAGTTTCTATCTTTTGCATGTGGCTTTTTAGTTTTCCATGATCATGGACTGGAAGAATAGACATAGTTAAAAATAGCCATATTACCCAAAGCAATATACAGATTTAATGCAATTCCCATTGAAATAGCAATGGCATTTTTTAAAGAAATAGGATTTAGAAAATCATCAGATTTCTATGGAATCACGAAAGACCAAGAATAGCCAAAGCAATCCTGAGAAAAATGAGCAAGACCAGAGGTATCACACTCTCTGACTTTAAATGACATTCTTCCTAAGCTACAGGAGAAATAAGATTTACTTCATTATTTTTAAGATAATTATCAATGGTTTTCTCAGAAATTTTACATTATATATATATATACTAGAACCACTCTGAGAATTTACACAGTTTCTATGTGTTCAGCAGTATGCAAAAATAGAAATACACTAATCATATGAATTTACACTGTAGTATCAGATTAGACAATTAGTGTTTTAGAAGAAGATGTGGAACATGTTAGCACTATTTGTGGGAGAGTTCATTGAGCTAAAAAATGACTGCTGCCAAGCATGAAATAATTCATTTACAGTTTTAAAATATAGTTAATTTTCTATGCTGATTTCTATTTTTCTTTTTTTTAAAGGAATTTTTTTTAATTGGGGAATATTGGGGAACAGAGTGTTTCTCCAGGGCCCATCAGCTCCAAGCAATTGTCCTTCAGTCTAGTTGTGGAGGGCGCAGCTCAGCGCCAAGAACAGTTGCTATTTTCAACCTTTAACTGCAGGGGGCGCAGCCCACCATCCCATGTGGGAGTTGAACCAGCAACTTTGGTGAGATCTCATGTTCTAACCAACTGAGCAATCCAGCTGCCCCTCCAGAAGCTCAGTGGCAGCTCATTGTCTTCAATGTAGTTGTGGAGGGCATAGCCCCCTGGCCAATGTGGGAATCGAACCGGCAACCCTTTAGCTCAGAGCTCACACTCTAACCAACTGAGCCATTCGGCCACCCCCTATGCTGATTTCTTTGGAAAGAAATTAAATGAATTGTGGTAGCATGTACTTGCCTAATTGTACAACTTTTAGCAAACTATTCATTCTCTCTATGCTCAGTCTTTTCATATAAAAAATGGAAATTATAATAATATAATTTAGAAGTACGTTTTAAAAATTAAATAATACCTGTTAGCACTTGGAACTGTTTCCAGCACATGTGAATGCTCAACAGTGTAATCTCATCTTATAAATATGTTATAAAATACTTTAATTGATAGAGTTATAAGGGGACAGTAAGGACAACTGTCATTGATTCCTGCCATCCCTTGCCAGGAGGTTTAAAGTGAAATGCTTATCCAATCTAATACTACTATCTCTGCCACACCAATCCATCAACTTGTCTAAGAATGACAACCAGTCCAAGAATTCTGTGAATTCCTCTGAGGAGTATACTCTGTCTCTCTTTCCAAAACTTTGTGGGCTTTTAGTCACATGAGTGAAAACACACATTCTGGTGATTCTTCTTTTGACCTTGACAGCCAGTCATTTTTTATAGGAACGCGTTATTGTGTGTGTACCTTGTACTCACTTCAAGCTTCTAAATTCCACATGGCAGAATTTGGTCACATCCCTCCCTCTCCCTATAAGGAAATAAATACAGACACAAAATTTATAATCACAAAGGTTAATGACTTTTTTTGGGGGGAGCCTACGTTAGAGGACATTTCTATTAGACACATAGCCTCTCATTCCTAATGCTTCTCTGACATTGTTAACTGCAGAGGCACAGAGCACCTGAGTTCTGCCATTCCACAAGGAGCGGTCAAAGATGACATTTTAGCAGACAGAAAGGGGAGTATCCGCTTTCAGCTCTTCCGTGTGAGTTCTGCGGCTGTTAATACTTGGCTTGAATCCTGGACAATTTGGATTCTTTATTATGAAGTAAGTTTAGACTCAATTTGCATCTATATAAATATTACAGGCAGATTTCTTTCAGGTATTCTTTAAAAGATAACATTCAGTGGGGAATACAGACTAAGCACCTGAAAGGAAGAATAAGTAACACAGAATTCTAATTTTGACTGTGTTCATTACTTAGTAGGCAGCATGTAAAAAGTCTCTTAAATGCCTCATTTCATTTTTTATTTTTTAATGTCTACAATAAATATGTAGTACTTTTGTAATTTCAAATAAACTCAGTACTTGTTATTGTTTTCATTGTTTTAGTTAATATGGGTTATCTTAGTTTTATGCTCTAGATGGTGGCTCACTCAGATGCTCAGCAATCTTATCTACCTTCAAGACTTCAATTATCATCAATATCGTTGAGAATTCTTAAGGCAATGGTCCAGTCTAAACTACTCTCCTGACTTCCAAAACTACATATCCAATAATCTCTTGGACATCTCCACTTTTAAGTCCTACAGACAACGAAAACTCAACATGCACAAAACTGAATTCATCAATAGGAACCAGTTTAGAACCCCATGTTAAAATGTCCTGGCTTCAAACTACATCTCAACTGCAGCAGAATTCATATCTAAATGCTGAACACAAATACTCAAGCTGGCCAAATATGGAACAATTTGAGCCTCAAAATAAGTAAAGATGGTAATAAATTATAAACCATTGAAAAATAAGAATCCACAAGTCCTCAGTTACAATAAGCAGATAAGTAAGTGAAACACATAGGGGAAAAAGGAGGGTTCTTAGAGTACAATGCCAACTGATAAATGTGGAGAAAGTGCTCAAGTTGGAAAATCATTTTGTAACTGACATAGTAATGACTGGTTCATGTTAGATTCATCAATGAATGATAAATTATTGTGGGCTGAGGGGTGGGGAAAGAGGAGAGAGATTTTAAAGAAGAACATATGTTTATTTGTATGTCTGGAATGTCTCTTCATAAAGCACTTATAGGTTGCAGAAGGAAAAAAGTAACTATCTTTTGGGAAAACAAGACAATACCTTGATGATGTGATCAATTTTAACAATCCATGAGAGGTAGGTAGAAATCGTATGCCTCTGAATGTAATATGCTGAGAAGGACACACATCACTTATGTAATGTTATAACCTGGGATGCATAACCTGAATCTAATCAGGACAAAATGTCAGACAATTTCAAATGGAAAATATTCTTTTATGAAAAGGAGGAGGTTATATTCTTTTTAAAAAAAAATGGAAGACAGTCTGAGGAACTATTTCAGATGAAAGGAACTTAAAGAGACATATAATTAAATGCAATATATGATCCTGAAATGGATCCAGTTCTAGAGGGGAAAAAATGTTATAAAAGACATTATTGGATCGATCAACAAAGTTGGAATATGGATACTACATTAAAGTGCTGTATCAATGTAAAATACCTAATGTGGAAAATTGAAGTGTAACTATGTAAAGGAATGTCCCTGTTCTTAAATATATATATATATATATATATATATATATATATATATATATATATATATATACTGAAGTATTTAGAGATAAAAATGTATAATGTAAACAATACCCTTAAATGGTGCAGGGATACCTCTATCTGTCTATTTATCTATCTATCATCTATCTATCTATCATCTATCTATCATCTATTTGTCTATGTACATCTGTGTACAGAGAGAGAAAAAGAGAGAATAAAACATCTAAAAGCTTCTTTGTATCATTTTTGAAACTTTTCATTAAGCATGAAATTATTTTGGAATAAAAAGTTTTATTTACAAAAAAAAAAAAAAGTAATTAATTCTCTTTCCTCCTAACTTTTTTTCTCCACATTTATGTGAGTTACATCACCAAGCACTGGTTGCCCACACAGAAATAATGATGTTATCTTTAAATCCTCCTTCTCTTTCATGTCCCTGTTTTACTCAACCACATGTCATGGTGATTCTACTTCATCGTTATTTTTTGAATTTGTGCATCTCTTTCCCTCTCACTGCCTTTATAAAGATGAAAGCAAATTTTCCCAGCTCAAGTAAGATAATTCTTGAGGATGATCATTTTGTTTGGACTACTACAGGATGATAATGATCTTGACCCTTGACCCCTATAATTTCTTCTCTACCATGCAAGCAGCAGTCTAAAGTGAAATTCTAAAGTGCAATTCTGATTGTTTAAAATCCTTCCCATTGCCCTAAGCATCAAGTCCACATTTTTAACATGGTTTATGTGACTCGACACTTACTTCCCCTACATTTGCAGCCCTTCCTTCTTCATGTCCTGATCTACTATAATAAATATTAATTTCTGGAAATAGATATCAGCTTTCTGTCCTCTGGGTCTCTGCCCATGCAGTTTGCTCTGGAACACTCTACATGTCTCTTTGCCTTGCCATATCCTACTAATCTGTTAGTTCTCAGCTTAAACATAACTTCCTTCAGGATATCTTTCTATCCCACCCCTAAAAATGTGAGGTGCCTCTGCGTTGTCTTCCCTCTTCCCCAAGTACTTCCTCTCTCTTTGCACTTAACACATATTATCACAACTGCTTGCTCAATTGTATGTTGTCCTGTTTCCTTAAGCATCATTACATTCTGAAATCAAGTTTCAAGCCTATCACTAAAAAGACTATTTTCTGTAATAAATGAATGACTGAGAATATGTTAGGTTTATTTTTTTTCAGTAAAACAATTAACAAAGAAGGTGTTTGTCCTTATGAAATCCATATACTGCGGAATTAATTGAACAGAGAGTATAATATATTCGGCGATACAAGAAGAAAAGTTAATAACTTATATAAAGTATGGAGTGCTTTTTGTGTGTGTTCGTTACATTAATTGTATAGGCCTTTCTGTGTCTAATGCAATTCTCCACATGGACTAAAACAAATACTTAAGCCTTATATTCTCCTCAAGAGTTATTATTCTGGTGTTGTTATTGGAAGCAGTGGGACTGGCATCAGTACCTTAGATGGTGGTTGTCAGTGCAGTAGTGCTGAGAGTGCTTCTGATATAATGATGGTGGTGGTGGTGGTGTGGAAGTAATGGTGGTTGTGGGGATGGAGTGCTAGTGAAAAAGGACAGTGGTGATGATGGCGATGATGAAAACAATTTTGGTAATGATGGTGACTAGAAAAGACAGGCTGGTTTGGATGTCAGATTAGGATACCATACCAATTAAGCCACGTATCATCTTGGAGAAGTTATTTGAAATTCTTATTATGTATAAAATAGGGGTAATACTGGTTACTATACAGTTGAAGTGAATATTAAGTGAGATTATTTTAATACTTAATTCGTTAGGCACATAGTAACTATTTAAGAAATGGCTAGTTTGTTATGATTTTATTCTTATATAATTCCTGCTTATTAATTCTTTATTCTTATTAATTCTTATTAATTATTTATTATTACTTCGGCCTGCATCAAGCCTCAATCATCTAGCAATTTAAATTCTTAGCTCAGTTTAAATCTTTCTTGAGCCAAATATGCCATAGCTCTTTCCAATATATAATAATCATTGTTTTCAGGAGACTTCAGTTTTATACACACCTATCATACAAGAAGCAGTGTACTTCTTTTTATTCATTCTTAATGACTAAGAAAACAGCTTGACTTAAATTTATTTAGCAACACACACACACACACACACACACACATACACATTCATTTGTCTACTTATCTAGAATGTCAGAAAATAGCACAACTATATTCAAAAATTTAAATGCACTCAACTACTCCAACCAACGCATATCAACTATTCAACTATAGAAGATTTCATGTATTAGAAAAGACAGCATCCAGAAAACCTTGATGCTTATATTTGGCAAAAATAGATGTTTTCCTTAAATTTCCATTCTCCACTTGTTCCACAACAATAGAATTTTTAACTAGCTATGTGGTTATCCATGTAATGAGTACTATCCCCAGCTTCCCTTGAAGAAAGGTGTGGCCATGTAAGTTATATCAGTGCGGATGTACATATTTTCTACTAAGGCCTTTGCAGGAATGAGGTGTGACCTCCCTTTGTTCTCTCTCCTCCCCTGGTTGTAATGCAGACATAGGTAGAAGCAGAAGCAGTAATACTGAACCACAAGACAAATGCTATATATTTCACATTGCAGGATAACAACATAGAATGAGCTTGGGCCCCTCCCCTAATGACTTGGTTGAAGAGAGCTTCCACACAGATCAGACTTTTAAGTGATAGATTAATAAACTTCTATCTTGTGTAAGCTAACTTGAAGTCTTCGTAACATCAGCTGAATTCTAGTCTAACAAATGTAGCCGTCAACCATTATTATTCAAAAGGGCAAGAACCTTCTCCTAGCTGCAAAATGAGGACTCTTGGAGAAATACATTGATTGGCCTACCTTGGGTCACATCCCTACCTTTGAATCATTCAACATTAGCAAGAGTGTAGAAAAATATTATTTATATCATACACCTATTCCTATGAACCAGGACTGTGATATTATTTGAGTGGTCTGAAAGAATGTGATATTAGGATTGGCAGTTCCAACAGAATCATATTGGATGGGAAAGCATCCATTTCTAAAAAGAAGAATAGTGCTGAATAGTCAAAAATCATAATCTCGAGAGATCAGAAAACATAAGCCAAAAACATTAGAGTATATTTTCCTATATTTGAAGACATATGAGGAGAAACAACAACAAACAAATAAAGCTTTTTCTGATTGGGAAAAGTATCCACCATCCAAATGAGTCTTACAAAATCAAGAATAAAAACAAATCTTAAAGTACAGAACATCTCAAGATAACGGATCTCATTAAAGGCTGTCTTATCCTCTGGAATCATCCTTCTCGTTATCTTGGAGGCTTGGTAACAGCAAGGCAAGGCTTCTAATCAGTGGTTTATCAATCTGTTCTTTGACTTTAATTCCCTTCCAAACAGCTGGTCCTGTTTTAGCAGGAGATATTAAAGATCATGGACTTTGAATTGAAGATGAAGATTCTAAATCCTCTCAACTCCAACTTTTATCCTCTTGATGATTACAAGTGTAAGTACCTTGTGCACAGATGAAGGGCTTTACGGCCAGCACACAAACGTACCTAGAATGCCAATGACTTTCATGTGGTCTTCCACAGACAGCCCAGTTGATATAATGCCATTAAAGACCTACCCTAAAATCACATGCTGGACTTGGCATAAAAGGAATATTTTTCATACTCCTTATTTGTACACTTAGCTCCAGTTCTGCATCTTACTTCTTTCTGTTTCTTCCCAATGACGGACCTCCAATCAATTTATCATTCTCTGTCCACTTTTCCTTGCTATTGGGACTCATAAATCCATCTCTCCTGCATACTCTTAAAATGAACTTCATTTTTTTTTTCAGTGGCATGTTTAAGGTAAAACCTTTTGGGGTTCAAATTATCTCTCAGATCTCTCTATAAGTAAACTGCTCCTGTAAGAGTCTCCCCACATCAAGTCACCCATTACCGTCTTGTCTTGTGGCCATGGCCCATTTACACCAGCATATTAAAGAGTAGTGTTGAGTCAAATCTATCATTTGAAACTTATTCGGTTTCTGATTCATTCATCCAATTGTACCCCTCCAAAAAATTATAACTGTTATCTTTCAGGGACATTTAATGACAAAGAAGCTTTTCAATCTTTTAGTTAAACTTCTCAAAAGCCTACTGAAGAACAGGAAATGACTGCTTAGCCAACAGTAAATGAAATTGAATAGGAAAAAGTTTGAAATTGGTTCCACGCTTTGAACCCACATGTTCTGAGTGGGTTCTATACTTGGAAAAATAGTCTCCAAATTCTATTTATCACATATTGTTTGCCTAGACAGTACCAGATAAAGTATACAAGATAACATGTTCATTTTCATTCTTTCCTCTCTTAAGCTCTTTACTCACAAAAAGGCTAATTGTCTTTCTGCAAGTAAGCTTAGGCAGTATCATCCTCCAGAGATTTCCAGCATTTCCTTAAGCTCAGGAGCTGGAAGTCACTTGATTTTGATATGCTTCCCTTTAGCAATTAAGACCAGAAAACAAATTATATTTGTAAGAGGAGTCCATGATGATTCCTTTTGGATTATATCATAATAATCGTGACTAGTTAAAAAAATGTGTGGTGGAGCACCTATTTCAAATCTGGCAATAAAAACATCTCTTAATTCCTGAAATGTGACTGCCTTTTATAACAAAGAAAAGGACCTTTGTCAGACACTGAAAACAATGCAAGCACATTGCTAAAAGGAAAGAAATCAAGCAAAGATTTAAGGACAAATTTCTAACTTCAGATTGATACTTACTGTTTTCTAAATCCAAGGCTAACTAGAATTAGAATTAACATTGTTAATTTTAATTTTATCTTTAATTTTTATTTTAAATATTTTAATTTCCCATCATCTTAAAACATATAAGTGTGCCTTAACTATAATATTTTATGTAATTGTAAAGTTGGAGGTCACAATAAACACCACTTGGTTCTTCCAGTTCGATTTGTTCATTTATTTGTTTACTTGACAGAATTAAAATTTTAGATGTCTACATGTCCAAAGATAAGCTCAATATTGAGCAACATATAGAAATTTGAGATTAGATGGATGGCCAGTCTAGTCTCAGAAATTTAGTAGGAAAATGAGAAGTAATCATAACCCAGAAAATAATTTTCTAATCACTTAATGTTCACTACAACAATTCAAATATACAGAATTAGAATGAGGAGATTGATTGTGCATATTAAGAAAAGTTAGACTTTTAGCCTAATTTATAAATTCAACTGTACAAGTTGTCAGTAACCAGAAAATCAAGACTCCGAAATTTTATTCCTTCAAACTTTATCTCTCGCCCACCTACTTGCCTTACTCTCCCACTCCAGGAAAATGAAAAATCCAACAAACATAAAATCAATAGTGAATTGTATAGCACCAAAGAGGATAAAAAGTTTATGTTATCTTGGATAGAAATTATAGTTTTTCCTACGGTAACATAGGAAAAAAGGTATTTTTAAAAGACCAGAGAATGTTTACAACTTTTTCCATTAGTGTGAGAAGTAGGAGTTTGTAGAAAGAACTGAAAGGGTTGAAGTTCTTTTAACAATTTGAATGCAGAACAAGAGAGTCAGATGGAGGGTCAACATAGAAGTAATAGCCTCCTTTAAGGTAGAGTTTTGCCCAAATTGTCTTGAGCTCTGGATTTCTGCATTTCTAGATAGAGACAGTATGTAAAATCCATTGTAGTTATCTATGCATGGAATAAAAGGCTGTTCATTTACTGTGGCTTATCAAAATAGGGTTAGGAAATGTTATACTTAACAACACAAGTGATCCAAAACAGACCCCTTTCACATAATTCAGTATCTATCAAAAACAGCCAGACTTTAGTCTCCTACCCATGGCTTATGATTAGCACTAGATTTTAAGGAAAGTTTTAAAATACCATAGGTATAAGAATATTCATCAAATTGAAACGTATTCCAATACACTCCATGCTTAATATTCATAGCTATCAGATATTTCATCACTATGACACTGTTGATAAAAAACTGTGCTGGCTAATACTGTGCATGTTTCAGAGGGCTGATACATTTTCTAAACCTACTTATAAGGTTGACAAAAGGACCCCTAGATTGTCATACTATGAATATCTCTTTAAATAACTACATAGTACAAGAAATTTTAAAAGCTCATTCCACTCTCCTAAGAGATAAGTCATTTAGGGAAAAGTTTGTTTTTTTTCTTTCTTTCTTTCTTTTTTTATTTTTTTTTTTATTTTAACTGGCTCTAGCAGCTCAGGTAGGCTCATACAACTAATTAGTAATAAGTAAAAGTCATAACTTTGCCCTAAACCCTCAAGATGTAATGAGCTTCACAAAACCTCATTGCATACAATTAATATTTTAACTTGTAGACATAGAACTTGCTTTGACTTCATAGAAAATAAGAACTATTTGTGAATGCTATACTTCACCACATAGATGGGGTCTTTGGGAGATGATTAGTTCATGAAGGTCATGAATGGAAACAGTACACTTTAAAAAGACACCTAAGAGAGCTCCCTCACCCCTTCTACCATGTGAAGTGGCAGACAGAAGATGACTATCTATGAACCAGGAAACAGACTCTCACCAGACACCAGATCTGCCAGTGCCTTGGTCTTGGACCTCCCAGAACTGTGAGAATTAAATTTCTGTTGTTTATAAGCCACACAGTCTATGGTATTCTAACAGGTTGACATGGTTATGATAAATAATTTACAAAGGAAGCAAAAGTTAACAACATACTTTATACTTTACTTCCCTAAGATCAGAAACAAATCAAAAATGCCCTCTCACCATGTCTATTCAACATCATACTGGAAAGTCCTATCTAATGCAATAAGACAAGGGACAAAAAAGGTACTCAAATAATGAAATGGATGCTTTTCAAATAAGACTGAAAAAAGATAACTTTACACATCTTTGAGAGATAGGTTGAAATAATTGAATGTATATACTTTTTTATTCATTCAAAAACATTTATAATCAACTATAGATCAAATAAATGAAATTCCAATAGCCCTAAGTTTCTCGGTGAGTTATTTTTTAAAAACCAATATAAGGTCAATAACAGGCAGATCAGAAGTTCCAATTCTGTTCTGTATCATCATCTAATTATAATGAAATCAGCTGATATCATTTTCAAAAGACAAAGAAAAGTAAACAAAGGGAAGCCGATAAAGGTGGAGGCAGGTGCTTTTGTAATTCATTAGCTCTATTTGTGACAGCCTTTGAAGACAGCTATGACAGGCATGATTATGACTTTCCTTTGAGGCCTACATTCAATGGCAGATTAGTAATCTGATCCATTTTCTATATTTATCTCCATAACAGAGATCCATTTTCAAATCAGCCAACACAAAGCAGTTTCTTTTTATGTCATTGCAACACCCAGTGATAGGACGAGGCCATCTGACCAGATTGGCTGGGGACTGCCGATTACTCAGGAGATAGATACCTCTGTGGAAGTGCTAGGACACAAAGGACAGTTTTCCTAAATGGCCAGTTTGTTGTTTAGAATGACGTTTCTCAGATTCAACTATTGCTCTTTTAAGGGAGAATGGTGCATTATTCTGTTTGCTGGCATGAATCAATGGAAAGTAAAAGAAAACAGAATATTGAGCTCAGTTCCTACCATGTTATATGTGGTGGGAGGGGGTATAGGTGGGTGGGTTGTCTTAAAAGGCATATATGGAAGTTCTAAGTCATACTCTAAGGAAGCACACTGTCCCTTGGAGTAGAGAACATCCAGCTTATTTCTGCATAGAAAGAGAAAATGGGCTGGAATGTGCCAACCATAGAAAGAAGCAAGCCATTTTTACAACACATGGATTCTGCCTTTGCCCAAGGTTTCTTCTTTTCAAGAAAAAATACTTTCACATTTTCTATTTTGGAGTTATCAGTCAGAAAATGCTTTATTGAGTACAGCCTGTATGTCACGCTATTTGGGGCATCAGAGCCCAATTTTTGCTTGTGGAAAGAATAGCAGAATTGGAAGAGGCAAACACAGGAATGGGATTCTCCACCCTGCCCACTTGAAATTCCCTTCACATTATCAGGTATAAGGTTTCCTGAGCCGAACAGGGAAACAAAAGCTCAGATCCTTGCTACTAACTTGGGGGTAGAAGCAGGTCAAAAATATTTACTGAGCACCTAAGGCCACTTGACCAGGGCTTAACATATGGACAGGAACATTTAAAATATTTGTTTCTCCTGCCTACATTTTCTCATGTCCCATTTCCCTGGAATAGTCTCTTGCCTTAGGTATATTTGCAGGCCATAAAGCAGAAGCTGTTCGAAGTCAATGTTTTCATATCATTTCGAAAAATTTAAATTTATTGAAGAGAACATACCAGGTATGTTCCAGAGGCAAGGGGAGTAGATAGGAGAGAGAGATAAAATTCCCAGGTAGTGGGAAAAGGATTAGGATATCTGGGTCTTAACTAGGACCTGATCCAGGTGGTAGGGCCTCAGAAAGAAATGGCTGTGCTGTACACCCACCTGGGCCAAACTTTAGGGCTCATGGTTCCCAATCTTCCCAAAGATTCACCCTCATTCCCAAATCAGTTAAGGAGCAATGAAACTGTCAAAGCTTCAGGGATCACTCAGACCACTGTGACCCACAGGACGCCCCCAGCTGCATTCCACTCTGGAAGACCCTGGGTTCAACCTAGGTGGGAAAGCTGGATGCAGACAGAGGGGTAAACCCCACTGAAAACTCAAATTGAAGTCCTCTCAGATTGGGGGTCAAATTTCAATTGATTTAAAGGAAATAAAGAAAGGCAGTCATATCTTTTCGCAGCTGAATTTGAAGTGACAACTTCATATTTACAACTCACAGCTTGTCTCAATTCCCAAAACAAATCATGCCACAAGCACTGCTATTGCTTTTTATCCTTTTATCCCCTGAATGACTACAGCAGCTCTCTATGATTTTCGGTTTGTGTCTCAGGTACACAAAAGTAGTTTAATCGCGACTTAGCTCATGACACACTCTTGACATTGGTCCATACTGGCCATCTTTTATATAATTAGTTTATAAATTTTTTGGTTATTGTAATTATATAATAATAAGCACACAAGAAACTACCACCTTTCAAAATAAAAGCTAGGACCTGGACATGCACCTAATTACCTTCTCCATTCCATTCTTTTGCTTTCCCCCCATGCAAGGTAACCATCATCTCAAATCCTGTTTCAATAGTCCTTTTTTTATATGGTTTTATTATCTATATTTGTATTTTTTAAATGTTTATTTTTATTTTATTGTTTTTCATATTATAAAAAGGGTATCATGTTTTATGTAAATTTTGGAAACACTTTTTATACTTATTATGTTATGTTTCATCTATATTACTGAGTGGCACTGTAATCTATTCATTTGACAGCTATACAATATTCTATTGTGTGACTATACCATCTACCCCTCAAAAAAGGGCATTTGGGTTGCCTCCAGGTTTGCTATTATAAACAATGCTGCTGAGACATTTTTGTGTATATGTCCCCTATTGAACATTGGACTCTGAACCTCTATTTCCCACCACTCCACACCCCAGCCCATGCTCTGTACTACTTTCTGAAAAGCATTTCTAATGCAGACAACTTGGCTGGAATTCAGGGGAGTTCCACAGAGCACACAGAGCAGCCATATGGAAAAGCAATATGACTCCATGACAGGAAAGGGAAAAAGTATCAAAATGGAGAGAAAACAATGGAGGCCATAAGCAAAAATAAGTAAGTTGGGCTCCACCCTGAAGAAGTCTATGAGTGTTCAATGACGTGAGCTGTAGGTTTGAGAAAAAGCAAAGTAAGTTAACAAGTCCAGCAGGAGTTTACCAGCCATGTGACTGAATGGGATGTGGAACAAGCTCAGAGATTAGGGAGTAAGTGTCAGGGTGAGCACAGGTTTGGAGATGCCTGGAGAAAGATTTCTACCTGCAGCCTCTGCCACCTTGGGTCTGTGTGCTCAAACCCATGCACTTGGTAGCATGTGGAACAGGCAATATGCTTCTTTTTGACACCAACCTCAGAATTACCCTTGATGCATTTTAATCAACTGTATTAGTATGGCAAGACAATCCATTCTACACTTTATAGATATTCCCGGGAGAGTGGAGGTGGAAGACAAGGAGTAGAAACCAAACGGGCAACTTTTCATGAATCAAATTACAGAGTGAAATGTATCTAAATAATTACTCTCACAGACGTTGCAAACCCAGACCTGAGACTATGTCACCTGCAGTCATTTTTTTCAGCCTTCCCAGTGCCTCAGCATTAGCTTCCATCCTGAAGCATAAAGCAAAAGACCCTCAGGAGGTGGCTCTTGCTCACCTTTCCCGTCTCCTTTCCATCATGTCCTCACAAGGTTCAGTTATCCTAGTTTTAGAAACACAATATTGCTTCCCAAAAGTTGCTGTGATTTATCAAGTCTCCTCTGTTGATGCTGTTTCTACTGTCTGATATGCCACCCCTTCCACTAACTTCTAAGGGTCTCCAAGAGTCTCTTCAAAGGCCACTTCCTTCAGGTATTATTTGATTTTTCTGAGCCCTCCATTAACTCATTTGCCTTTCTTCTTCTCCCTTCTTCTCCTCCATCTTCCCATCCACACCCCCAGGCATTCAAAACGGATGGTCACACTACAAACATACTTCTTGTTTAACCTCTGCCACATTTATTTTTCCTCCCATTGGATTCTGAGTTCCTTTACAGTGAGGAATATCAATAGCATCTAGTACGCACTCTACTAAAAGTTAATACAGTAGACATTGTAAACACCCTACTCTATTCACCTCAGCCTGTTGGGACACCCATGTCCCAGCTGCTGTGGACGATGTGGGCTAATAACTGACACCTGCAATCTTCTCAGGACAATTGGCTTTGGTGGACAGGAGCCAACTGGCTAGAAGTCACCTGGGAGGAGGTTATGCCAACCTTTTGCTGGGGTAGGCCAATGACCAACTGAAAAGGAGTATAAAAGCTCTGTCCCTTCCCTCAATGGGGAAAATGCTGCCACAAAATATGTTTCAGTGTGTGGTGGATTGGGCCAAGGCTAGATTTGCCCTGAGACCGCATCCTTTCTCTACTCTTTCCACTTCTGTGTCCTGTTTCCCTGATCCCCTTACTGCTTTTTCCAGAAGAGCACACCCTTTATAAAATACATGCACCCAAAGCCCTGCTTTAGGCTCTGCTTCTAGGGAATATTCCTGGAGATGCCTGTATTTTGTTGTTGTTGTTGTTTTGTTTTGTTTTTTTAAATTGAATTACATTGGATTGACTAACTTGTTCAAGGGGAGCTGGCAACAGAGTTTAAATCTCACTATAAAGTCCACATTTTACCAATATATCTAGTGTCTCTCTCTAATGGTTAGAAGGTTGTGAGCAATAACTACATGAAACAGAAAAAATATATACATAACATACATAATATAACTTAATATACATACTAATATGTATCTCTGCAATCTTTACCACCTACTAACAGTAAAGCAAAGGATAATTAATTTACCCCATGAGTCTGTTTCTTCATCAGATAAGTGGGGATAACTACCACATAGGATTGTTAGATGGTCAAAAGATGACAATGTGCAGATTATCTACCATACAATATGTGATCAGTGAATAATTTCCAGTACTCAACACTATGGAATACAATATCTTGATGACTCAGTGTATAGACAGCAATGCTAAGTAAGATATAAAATAGATAACCTCGATTCTCTTGTATTAGGCAGGTATTCACTCAAGATAAGTTCAGTGGGACCAGATTTGTACCAGTGAGAGCCCCTGGGGGTTGATTTGTGAAGGAAATTGGATTTTATTTGAAGTATATTCCAAAGCTATTTCCTTTTGTCAAAAAAAGGAAAGCAAGTAATACAGGGGAAATGCAGAAACTTTGTTTCATCATCGGTAAAACTGAAAATCTCTAAAACTTAAGTCCAGAATTCTGTTCTAAAGTGAGATCTTTTTGAACATATAAAACGTAAAAATAAAAGCTCACCACTTTATTAAATTTACCTAAAGTAAACTCTTTCTCCAGACTTGTGCCTTTTGTCCCCCAGACCAGCTTGAGAAGAGAATGTGTTGACAGCCTGACTGGGAGGCTGGAAAGGCAGGTGGCAAAGCTAGCAATGGACAAAGGAAATGGTTCCAGAAGAAAGTTATCCTCACTTCCCAGTGTTTGGGGTGCCTGAAATCAGCAGCAATAAAGCTCAAGTGTCAGGAGCAGGAAGGATTTCTTTGCCTTGTGGGAAATGTAGCCTATTTCCAATGACTGGAAATTAATGCTTTTTAAGCTACTATAGCCCACAAATGTTGTCATTTCAGAGAATGAAACAGCCACAGGAAGTGGGCCACACAAAGTGCGCCTGGAAAAAGAGATGGGTAGAGATTCAAGAAGTCAAAAAAATTGCCTAGAAAAAAAGGTCAATTTGATTTAGAGGGCATTTATTCCGATTTTTTTGTCTTCTTTTTTTTAAGCTCTTTAACTTTGCATGGCTCAGTGGAGAACAAAGAGAAACAACATGTTTGGTTTATTTTCCCAGGATGTGAAATGCTTTAGCAAACAAAGCTTCCAATGAATTTAATCAGACGTTTGAAAGATTGCCCATATTGAAACCAAGCATCTCAATATAAATTGGTAAAAATATTTTCAAACACCCTTGATAGTTATCTTCTAAACTAAATATTACGATATACCACCCCAAGCTCTTGGCAAAATCCTAAAATAACTGCAAGGAAAAGAAGTCTTTAACTTCTGTATTTGGGAAGTGTGTTTCCTTTTTTCATTTTGCTTGGTCCTTATATCAGGCATTTTACTAATTTGTATAAATCCCAGATGAGAAAACAAGTGTGTACATGTGAGATGGGTCAAATTGTAAATAAAATTGAGTGGATATGGAAAGTATTTAGCTAGATGGAAGACTTACTGTGTGTAAACAAATGGGGAAGATATTTATGAAAATCACATATGTATAATAAGTTATGAATGCAGAGGTTATCAATTGAAACTTTTTTGTTTTAAAATATGTCTTGGTCTTGCATGATTTTCTCAAGAAATATTAATTTGTGATCGACTATTTTCATTTTTTCTGTAAAATTAAGCCCCTAGAATCAACAATCACCTAGGGATTTGGTCAGTCATATTATTTCCCCCTAATTTGGATATTAAATATAAACTTTTTTAATGTATCAATCATAAAATCTTCAAACTAGAAGGAGATTAAGAGATCATCTCTTGCTACTGTGTAGTATCTTACAATTGACTTCAGTGAGTTCTCCATAATTAGTGATACTCAAGCAGATTCTGCAGTTCCACAAAGTGTATATGTTGTTGAAAGGATCCAGTTAGCTGTCAGTTATTTCCCTATATGACAAGCATGGGACAAGGTGATTTTAGAGCCTTTTTCCCAGTGCATGAGCTGTTTTGCAGTGTTACTAGCCAGAGGCCATCTCAGCCACAGCTTATCCATTTCCACTGGCAAGGAATCCACTACCTCAGGGAGACAGACCACTCCAGTTCTAAATAACTCAAATTCCTAAAGTAAAATGTTTTTCCTGACTTGAGTCTTTACTCTGCTTCCTGCCTACTACTTTGCTTTCCTTTTCTCAAGCCTCTCCAAAGGACAGTTTGCTCTTACTGATTCCCCCCCACCCCCTCAGCCTATGGCCTGTTCCATTTCCTCCTGAAAATGGTGATGATTTTAAGTATGTATGTGTGGGGCTAGTATTTTTTTAATAAAAATTAATGAAAATTTTAAAACATTTTTTTAATTTTAATTAAATTTATTGAGTTGACAGTAGTGAACAATTTAAAAGGTTTTTTGTATAATATTCACTATTGGCTATGGTATGGGGAAAATACTCATTTCCTACTTCTAAGAGTATATATTGATAGAATATTATTGGAAGGCAAAAATAGTGAGCAAAATAAACTACGACTGCATCTTCTCTTTGACTTAACAATCCCATTTCTTGGAATTTATCCTAAAGGTATACTTACAAATATGTTAAGAAATATGAATTCAAGAATGTTCTTGAAGCATTGGTTGTAATATCAACAATAACAAAAATCACAATAGTACATACATAGTAACAAAAACAGGAAACAACCTAAATATCCACCATCAGGAAACCAAGTAAATTAGATATAGAAAACCCATATAACAGTATACATATATACAGTCATTAAAAAGAATGCAATGGTTTCTGCTAACAGAAAAAATATCTACAATACTCATACTTAAGCAAACAATAAGTGATGTTTAGAATAGTGTATATTGTAAGTTCCCCATTTATGTGTAAATATATTATAGAAAGGCATATGTATATAGTACATGTATACACACGCACTATTTCAGGAAGCACAATCCAGAAATTGTATTAGGTGGCAATCTCTATGGAATAGAACCAAGGTAAGAGAGTTAAAGGGTGATCTGAGTTGAGAGCCTCACTTTACTTTTTATCCCTTTGTGCTGTTTTTCTTATTTCCCATGCTATGTGATCATTTTCATTAAAAAAAAAAATTAAAACACCCTTTGTTTTTAAGTTTTTGCCCACACACAGTATGTAAAGTCTTTCTGCAGCTTAGCCTGTTGATTTGACATTTCACATTCCCTTACCTGAAAAAATTATGTACTCTTCAGATGGGAACATTCCAGAAGCCTTTTTCCCTTTACAGACCATTTGTTAAAATGTTGAACAAAAGTCATATCAGCTCTGATCCCTGAGAACCTCACTGTTTACTTTTTCCAATGAAAAAGTGTCCATTTATGACTACACTTTATTTCCTATTTCAAAGCCAATTTCCTATTCACGACAAAACATTTTCCCCAGATCCATAGTTACACATTTTTTTTCCAATGGCTTTTGATGCAGAACTTTGTTAAGAGCTTTTGAAAGTGAAAATAGATTACATTTTCAGCTTGTCCTTTATCCACAGTCAGGAGTGCATATCCTTTCAAAAGAATATATGATGTGGTCAGCTATAATTTTCCCTTATGGAAATACTGTTTTTCCCACCATAGTTTAAATGTCCAGTGATTCCACTTTTATTTTTAATTTTCACTAATTTGACAACCTTCATAATTTGCTAATTTTCATGAATGTGAAATCAATTAATGCACATTTTCACAATCCCTTCTGGATCTTTTTTCATAGATGGATGTTAAATTGATAATCAGTAAGCCATTAAAATGTTGATATTTGTCACTTTAGTTCCTCATTTTGCTCTCTCACATGTGAATATTGAGAATCTTCAAACTTATCAATATATACTACCTATTTCTGATTATTCCCAACTAGTTTGCCAGTTAGACACAGAAGTTTAAAAAAATATTTGGAGGAATCAGAGTGTTAGACATTAATCGTCTCAATAGATATTTATTGAGAATAAAATATGTGCCAGACGCTCTAATTATTGCTAGGAACACTATGGTGAGCAAAATAGCCATGGTCCCTTCCATTATTCCATTATTAAGCTTATATCCTGATGGATAAGATACATTTATCACATTATCACAGACATGTTTAACACTAACTTTGATAAATGTTATAAAGGAAAAAGGAATACAAATATCTGATAGAACATAATTCTTCGGGGAGTGAGGGTAGCACTGTATTGGAAAAAATGTGAACCGTGTTCCAATAAAGGCTGAACAAGCATCAATGGGTACACTAAGCTATTTGAGACCCGTAGTGTACTCATCCACTTTCTTCTAGATGACCATTAAGAAGCGGGGCTTTATGTATCTACTCTTTCCTAATCCACTCCTGCTATGCTCCTGATCACTGTTGAGTTTTCTGACCAACTAACTAATTTCCTTTCTCTTTAACTCTCTTCCCATTTGCTTTATCCAAGATCAGGAGCTGATGTTTCTCAAATGAGTGGGGTAACCAATCCCTCATGGCTCTCATGGTTTGGAAAACCAAGCCTTGGTTTTCACACTTTCAATCCTAGCTAACACTCAATTTTAAGGAAGCCATTTATAGTGATAACTCTGCAGAAAGACATGAAATTCTTGACCTTACATCTTTTTCCTTATATCTGGCTTACTGCCATTAATTTCATCCTTATAAAACCAACTTGGCATAAAAATCTTACCTTTAAAAAAATGTGTAGTCAAATCTCAAACAAATAAAATATTCATGTATCTTCTGGCAGTTTTTTAAAAAATAATCTCTAAATCAGTATTTGATTCCTGGATGTAGATTAACAAAACATTGTCTTCTATTTATAGTAAGAAATTGTCTATAATAATTACTTTTAAACATATTTTCATATCCTTCTTTTATGGAGTGACATAAAAGGAAACTATTTTTCTACACTTTAATTTTCATATGAGATTCTCTGGATGACCAGCCAGTCGTGTTCCTAAATATTCTAGTCCTGATTAGACATAGCAGTAATGAATACATAGGAGAAAAAAATGGAAATTCCTATGTTCTGAATGTAACAAGTTGATATTACATAATAAATAGTATTTAAGCAAAAACTTCCCCTCTAAAATGTTTTCCTTTTTCCTTCATCATATCCACCATTTACCAATTTCTTCTGTTCTTTCTTGGCCTATTGTTTCTTGATTTCTCATTCTTTTTCATCCCTCAGTCATCAACCAACTAGGGCTTGTCCCCTCATGCTCAGATTATTGCAAGAGCCACCCTTAGCTGCTCTCCTGTCCTCTTTCTCTTCCTTTACCCAATCATCGCACAATGCTTCTGGATTAATCTTTAAAGCATGGTGCTCACCTGAGGGATACATTATTGCTTGCAAGAGAAATTATAAATGTCTTAGCTAGCTATGTAAGGCCTTATCTTTCCTGGTTTATCTTTCACTGTCCTTTGAGTTCTTAGTACCCAGCTCTCTTTAACACCTATAAGCACTCAATAAATGTTGGTGAATTCATGAAAGAATGAAAGTGTGCTTTTTCTTACATATTCTATTCATTCCACCAGCAATGTCTTTACATTTTTTCCATATATACAAATCCTAAATTTCTATTAGGCTTGGTTTTATAAAGTTCACAGGAAGGTGACATCACTGTAATGTGACATTAATGGGCTTCACTCCTTGGGAACTAATGGGCTTCACTAATGGGCTAATGGGCTTCACTCCTTCTTGGGAAATAATGTTCCAGTAGATAGAAGACAAAAGCTAGGAGTGAACTCCACTAAATTTCTTTGGCTGGGCACAACACAAGATGGATTTGACTATTAAAAAAAAAAGTAAAGCCTAAAAAATGTTATAGGCTCAGCATTGCAGTAATATCACTGATAACCCAAATGTCTCTTTTGGGTTATGACTCACTCCTTTCTGACCAAAAATTTTAGCCAAAAATACAGAGAGGAAAAATTATTCAAAATTGCTTACATCAAACTGTAAATTATCTGCCTGGATTTGTGGGCACTGCAGCCTTCAAATAAAAGTGTGTAGGGATACAAGTAGAATAAGTTCAAAGGAATCTTTAGATGTGTGAAGAAATGTATACTTTAGTCTCTTCCCCACCCCCAAGGAAATAGTACACAGCCAAATCTTTTTTTGTGGATAGACTGGGGGCATGTAGTTTAGGGTCATACATTTTAAGTTTGCTTGTATTTTAAGCGAGCCATTCAACTCCTGGTGTGTCTTGTTTTGTAAAGATAATTATATCCTGCTCTTCCCACCAGTCCTAGAAGGAGACACCTCACCTTCTGACCTTTTCCTCCCCCAGGTATTTTGATGTGTGAATGGGATGAGAATGCTAAGGCATTCATCTCAGCTTTCATGTTATACCAGATAAAATAAATTTCCTCTCTATCCAGATTTAGAAAAATCTACCTTTACCTATGGTAAACCTCTTACCCAGATTTTGTACCACAGGAATGACCAGGGTGCCATATAACCTTATAGAAATAAATCATTTCTTCCCGCCCATTGCCATCTGAAGGATCCTTCTATGTTATAGCTAGGGTCATGTCACCCTTGGATGAAAAGCCTTATGTGGGACATTACATACAGATTTCCCATAAACCCAACTACTCAATTTCCCATTTAAGGCTTTTCACAATGTGGTTCCCACATACCTGACCAGCCTTACCTCTCACTACTTTCTCACTTCATCATACCAGACTATTTACACTCCCCTGGACACTGAACGTGTCCTATATATCTGCTTTTCTCATGCTATTCTCTCTATAGGAATGTCTTTTTCCCAACTGTCCTTGACCTGTTTCAGTCCTAAGCATCCTTGAACTTTCAACCCAATTATCACTTTCTTTGCAAAGCCCCCCTCAGTCCCACTGTCAAAAGTGATCCCTCCTCCATCTCCTCATATTTTACAAACACTTTTATCATGGAATCATGACAAATGCACTATTGTTTTATTTAAGCCACTGAAATTTGGAGCCTATTTCTTATAACAGCTTGGGCCGTACCTTAGCTGATACAATGAATCTGAAATTTTAAGGGATCCCTGGCATTTTGAAGCAAACATACCACTTGCCACTAAATTTTCCTCCAGTATTCTTTCTATGCTATTGATAGACTTTCATTATATAAAATTATTATGCCAAAATTACCCCAAATAATATAGAGCTTGTCCTTTTATTTTCTTTCCAGGTTGCAAATGTTACCTCGTCTTATCACACCTATCTGTCTCCTGTTCTGCCACATCCATGTAATCTGATACTGCTACCATCTCTTCAATTCAGTTGTTCAACCAGCCTTAATTTATAATATCTCATGAGGAACAGCCTGAGTCATAAAGATGAAAATTGTGTTCACAGTTCATAGAGTTCATAGTCCAGGGAATGGAAGAAAATACATCTAATTCAATAAAGTGAGTACAATCCTAGGGGTCTATACAAAATTGATGGATTATAGAGAAGAATATAATTAATTCTCCTTGAATTTGAAGGTCAGGTTAGGTAGTGGTAAACCATAAGTCAGGGAGTGTTTCAGAGAAGGTAATGTTTGAAATGGGAAATTTCCCAGTGGACAATAGGATAAAAGGAGATCCAGGTAGAGGGAATATAAATAGATAGAGGCAGCATATAAATCTCAGATACAAAGGTGCAGAGATTAGTGGCAGCATGGGAACCTCAAGTTATCTATGTAGATGGATCTTACGAAGCAAGGGAAAGCATAGCAGGTATAGGGCTAAATACACAGGCCTGGGCCACATCATAAAGGACCTGATCTGATTCACTATGCTAAGGCATTCAGACTTTAATATATACATTAAATATACAGAGGGTACCAAAAAAATGTATACATATTTTAAGAAAGGAAAACTGTGTTAAGATTGTAATACTCAATATATACTGATAACAAAGATGAATACAAGTCACGTTTAACTTCTGCAATCACAAGAGGTGCTCAAAGTGGTTACCATCAGTGTCCAGACACTTTTGATTACAGAGAACTACTGCTTGAGCAACGGTGACCAAAGTGTTCACTTGTATACATTTTTTAGCATCCCTGCTGTATACATATATATGTATATATATATAAACACACACACATATATACACATATATAAAATATATATAATATATAATACATATATATTATCTATATTATAAATATATAATATGTTATATATAGTATATAGTATACATAGGTAACATATATAATATATATTATATATATAGTAGTTCTAAGCAGAGGAGTTACATAATTAGTTTTGTGTTTGGAAGAGATTGAGATCAGAGAAAGAGACACCAGTTAAAAGGGCCTGGCAAGTAATCCAAGAAAGAATCAAGTTGTATCAAAATTTAGAGTCAAAGGCGAACCAAAGAAAGGAACTGAACTGGGTCCAATTAAAAGTAGCAGCCGGTCTTGGAGGTGGATTGTAGGGAATACCAGAGAGGACGACTAGGATAAGTCCTACTTTAGCTTTTAGTTCAGGTGGCTGGTGGTGGCAGAAGACCCTAAGGTCAGCATTGGACAAGCTGAGTGGGAAGAATATGTGTGCTCATGTTGATCCCCCAAACGGCTTCCTTTTAAAGCTACGCTGGGGGTGGGGAGTCAGAAATAATAAGAAGGAATAGAGAGAAATGAATCCACATAATCCTCTCATTCATTTGTTCTGATTCCAACATTCAAGTTGTTGGGATCATAGGCTTTGAAACTACAAAAACAAAACAAAACATTAATTTAAAGAGAAAGACTCGTTTCCTCCTCATAATCTTGAACATACTTCTTTCTGGCTCCCAAATGAATGCCTTTCCAATTGGTTTTCTTCTGTTAAAGGTAGAATGGGAGAACTGGTACTTGTTAACTGTTAAATCTTTACATAAGATACATTTTAATTCCCACAATAAAACCCCATAAATTGGTATCATTATCCCAATTTTACAAATGAGAAACCCAGAGCCCAGAGCCCAGAGATGTTAGTGGACTTTCTCAAGGTCTCCCAGCTGGTAAGACATAGAGGCAGCATATAAATCTACAATTGTCTCCTTCTAAAGTCCATGCTTCTTCCATTACAAGGTGTTGACTCTTCAAGGAATATCTTGCCTCCAGAAATTAGGATCAGGAAAGTAGTTATAAGGAAACTGAAGGGTCTCTCTCTGTCTCTTAAGCTGTAATATGCTCTAAAAAGCATTCCTGTACAGAAGCATTTCTGCCGAGCGTTCAAACTTAATTACAGAAATGATCACACTTATCTTATTCCACCCAAAAAATGTTTTTGAGAATTTGCTTAAGCTAAATGAAAAACTATCCAATCAAATAATAAGTGATCAAGCAGAAGAATATAATAGTTATGAAAAATCCCTCCCAAATCTATATGGAGTTTCACATCTATCAACTGGGAGATACTCCACGTGTCTTTAATTGGACAGTTGGTCAACCTGCCAATACTAATTCAACCGTAGGAGAGGTCCTCAGTCCTAATTAAGCTGGGTAACTACAGAGGACAGGAGATTTCTCTTGGAATCCCTGCATTAAAAAATCAAAATGTTATTTAAATCAATAACAAATACTATTTAATTGATAGATTATGTGACATGCCTTCATCAGCATTTTCTCTTGGCACTTATGCTACCCAGCAAAGCATAGCAGGATCTTGCCCATTTTCCTAGTAAACTTCAAATTGCCCTTCAGGTAACCATGGAAAGATGTGAGCTGTAAAAGAACTGCTTGGAAAGACGTTTGCATTCTCTTAATAGTCTAACCACACTACACAACATATGTCAAAATGTTAAAGAGAACAGAAACTTTTAATGCTTTGTGCAATGTATACAGCTCCTGAGCTTTGATGTTTCTGTTTCTGCCCCTTTAGTTGTACAAAATTGTCTGGTTTAAAAAAAAAAAAAATCTTTTATGTCTCATTACTGACCTGTCAAACATCATTTTAACTTAAAGAGTAGCTGACGCCTTGCAGTAAACCCTGAAAAGCACTGTTTAAAAAACAATCTGCCTTTATGCTATACATATCTAGTATGCTTATGTTTTTATTACAGAGAACATGTCACAGAGAGAAATCTTATACACAGGTTTTTGTCAGAACAAACATAGCCACATAAGAGTGCATACTGGGTCTCTTGTGCTAGTGCTAACTGTCTCATGTCTCAGGAGGTTAAAACGAAAATTAAGAGCCTTCGAAAAACTTAGGGATGTCAAAGACATCTCCACATCCTTTCAGGCCTCCCTTTCATACCCCTAAATTATTAGCTTAATACCACTTTTCTATTTATGCACTTTACAAATGTAAAGTAATTGCCTAACTCAAATCAATTTTTCTCTTTAGAATGAATTAAAAACTTCTCTCAGGTACCATGTCATTTGACTCAGTAAAGATTATTCCCCATCCACCACCACCACCACCAACTCCCACATTTTATTCCATTGTTTTGCCAAGGAATGACTTGATTTCCCTTCCTCCCCTTACCCCCTCACCAGTTTTGCCCCTCTCAGAGAACACTGTTTGAAGTGTTTCCCAACAGCCTCACTGAGGAGGAGGTAACAATGCACAGAAATGCTGTGTGACTTAGTAAGCTTGAAAGATCTGGACATCAGAGGGAAGGAAGTGGCGGATCTGCATAAAAGAGGTTTTCTTCATGATTGAACTGAATGGAATTGTTTTGGAGGAAGTGATAACATGTTACCATTCACGGATGGGCAGGTTATACTGAAAGACAGAAGATAGCAGGAGATACTATAATTGGACTCTCTCACAAATGTTTAAAAGCCACTGCATTATCATCATGGCACTTTTTCCATTTATATCCTGCAATTGTTAGTCATTGTTTATGAGAATATGGTGATATAAGCCTTGTGTTGTTTTTCCATTATGAGATTTATTTAATTGGTGAACAAGCTGGAGTCATAGTTCGCAAAGTCAGTCTTGTGCAAAATACCAAATAATATTCACTGAGTTGATAAATGAGAGTATTTTTTAAACAGCTCCCAAGAGCATATACTTTGAATACAAGTGCATTGCTTCTTATTAGAAACTATGAGTTAATCCATTTCTACTTAAAACTTTCCTTATTTTAGTTTTAGAATTCTCAATAAAAGTAAAAATTTTAATAACAGTATTTATATTTGAGAAATTTTCTCTAGGACACTCAGTGGCAAATCTACCCCATTTCCTAAGCACAACAATTCATCAGACCTCAAGATAATTTTCTCCTAAACCATCTACCTTTCCAACTTTGACAATATACTCTTACCCAAAAAGGGAAACTTTAAGTGACGTCAAGATCACTGCCTATGCTTAAATCACTGCTGGATACACTGCCTTTAACTGCCACATCATGGAAGAAGTTTCCAATCGTCCCTCAATACTGCTTACAATGTAAATTTGAAAATTTCATTTTGAGTCAATAACTTTAACATTAAAGAATTTGTCAGCTTCACTTATGGTGGCGAAGACATGGAAACAACCAAAATGTTCTTCGATAGATGAATGGATAAAGAAGTTGTATATATGCACAATGGAATACTATTCGGCGGTAAGAAAAGATGAAATAGGACCATTTGTGACATCATGGATGGATCTTGAGATTATAATGCTAAGTGAAATAAGTCAGACTGAAAAAGCAGAGAACCACATGATTTCACTGATATGTGGTATATAAACCAAAAACAACAAAAGAACAAGACAAACAAAAATGAGAAACAAAAACTCATAGACACAGATAATAGTTTAGTGGTTACCAGAGGGTAAAGAGGGAGGGGGTGGTAGATGAGGGTAAAGGGGATCAAATATATGGTGATAGAAGGAGAACTGACTCTGGGTGGTGAACACACAATGTGATGTATAGATGATGTGATGTGGAGTTGTGTACCTGAAATCTGTGTGACTTTGCTAACAATTGTCACCCCAATAAACTTTAATTTTAAAAAAAAGAATTTGTCAGACAAATGCTGTAGTGAAAAGAGTACAGTGAAGTTAGGTTCTAGGCCTGACTGTTGTGTTGCCTTAACCTATCTTATCTCCAGGTCTCTATGTGAAATGAGAGGGTTAGACTAAATTTCTGAGATTCCTTTAATCTACATTTAACATCCCAGCAATCAATCATCAATTTATGAAGCTACAACCTTGGAGAAGGAAGTAAAGCCAGGTTCAGATGTATGTTTTTGAAAAGTTCTGAGGTTAGACATTGAGGTTTTCATTCATTCGTTTGTTCTTCAGTTTTTGTTTTTGTTTTTGTTTGTTTTGCATCATCTCTTTAGGCTCTGAGTTATAAATATTATTATATGTAATATTCCCAAACAATTCACAATGTAATGAATCAGCATTCTCATATTTTTCTTCTTATAGTCTCCCTTTGCCCTAGGTACTAAGAATATATTTTTAAAACAATATTTTTCTACTTCTTACCTGCTAATGGAGGTTTTAATTTAAAAAAGAAAAAATCCTAACTGCTTAAATAACATGTTTTTAATTATTTGAGAAATTAACATATCCACGATATAATTGTAAATTGGTGAAGAAATGAATATATTAGTAATTTTTTAAATATCAGTTTAATTTTTAATTTTTTTATTCTCTCATTATCTCTCTCTGAAACGCACAAATACTTAACTACATGTGCATAGAGAATGTTTCATGGATTCCCAAGGTGCTTTCTTCCAGAGTCCCTTTCCTCTCATCCTCTTTTTTAATGTCCATCTTCATATTTTTAAATCTAAATAAATGTACCCAGGGAATTATAAAATGATTTACTTTTGCTCTCTTTCCTATAAATATGTCCAAATAATTAATTTTATGATTATTAAGTATCAATTGCTTCTGACATAGGCGACTTAACCTACATTATTCTTGCGTTTTTCTGTTAGACATTTTCTTTCACAGGAAATCTGCTTAGGATGGAGATCACATGTTGTAAGTCAATAACATGCTAATAAATGTGGTTCTCTTTTGCTTCTTTATAATTATTGTACTTCAACTGTCACCTTATTAATTTCAACACTTTTCATTTTCACTTACTGCTCTTTCTCTAACTCTAGCTAAATTTCTAGGAAGTATCAAACACTTATTTCCTTCTAACCAAAAAATGAGACACTGGAGCATGCTATAAACTCCCCAGGCAGAAACTCACTGACAATGGGAAGAAGGCACTGAAAGCTTTCCATAGTCTATAAGTAACTGTACGTGATGATGTTCTACTTTATATCTACCTTGTGCTACAAGGGAAAAATGTTGAGAATATAAAAATAAGAGTTAATTTTGGTGGAAGTAAGCATAAGTTGATAGAATTTAGGTTTTAAGGAAGATTAGAGGGAAGTAAAAACTAGTTAAAGAAAATTAACGTCAATCATGGTTTCAATAGCCTTGGAAAATAATAGAAAGATGTACTAGGTAATATGCTGGTGACCTCAGAGCAGATGATCAAATCATCAGCACATTTGTAGAGCTGCACATGAAAACCAGAAGGTCTAAGAACCTGAAGACTATATGCCAACCTCCCCTCAGAGCCTGGTTGCTTCATTGCTGTGCTGCTGGTGTTGTTTTGTATCCAGAACAATGAACAAGCACAAGTCCTGACATAATCAAAACACAACTTTGTTTTTGTGTCTAGTTGTCCCTTTAAAATGTATTTAGTGGTGGTACTCTTCTTCTGACCCTGACGAGACCTTGAGCAATCCCATGACGTTAATGATCACGTTCAGGTGATAACAGTCTTAAAGTCAGCTAAGTTGCAAATGCAGTTTCAATTTGGTAAGTAAAATGCCAAATCTTATGTAACATAATTCTAAACTTCATGTAGTACTAAATACACTCCCTTTCCAGCTGGCTAGAACCTATGAAGTCTGTTATGAAACAGGTGGTCAGCTTTTTCTTTGCTTCCCCTTTTCGCCCACACACTTGGACCTTCTTCTTTGACCTCTCAGGTTGTCTACTCCTCACAGACGCTTGCTGTTAGTCTCTCATGTTCCCCTCTCAAGAGGATGCAAAACAGGTCTTCTCCTGCACGGGGAGCCCACATCTGTCTGGTTCACTGAAATCACTATGTGTACCACACTCAATAGAAGTGGACTACTATCTAAATGGAATGTGTGTCCCTCTCTCTGACATGAATTAGGCATCTTCTAATGATGCTTCTTAACCACAGGGAACATATTTCAAACGTTTGGATGACCTCATGGAAACCACCATGATTAGGCTTGAGGTAAAGGGGGTAGCACCCCAACTCCTCCCTCTTTGGGATAAATAGGTGCTGACAATAAACAACAGCACTCTGAAAAGAGATATCTTCCCCTCTCATCCTTTCTTTTCTTTTCTTTTCTTTTTTTTTTTTTAATTCCTAAAGGGTTTTAAGACCATCTGACTGGTCCTGGCTCATCTTGGAAATTTCCTCTTCATAGTCTAACATGTTAGATACTCATATACATCATGGCTTGATATTTGGTCAAAATATAAATTTTTATACCCAATTACCAAGTCACAAACAGGGCTTTTGTCTCCGGAAGCCTGCTCATTTTGTTCAGTCAGTTTACACGGAAGGAGCAGCACTTGTTAACAGCTATAGACCCAAGTTAGCAAACTCAAGTTCTTCTAGCCAGGAACATCGATGAATGACCCTGGCCAGGTGGAAACTGCCGTATAGTAGGAGAACGTGCCCATTCAGAGGGATAGATGCCACTCGGCTGTTGTGAGTGCAGGTATCATACTTTCTAATTCTTCAAGAAAAGTTGAAATTCCAGATTTTTAAGGTCAGTCTACTTTTTTTTTTTTTATTGTAGGTTTATAATGTTATAAAAACTTTGTTCAGACCTTAGTCTTAGCTTAGTGAGCCAGAATCTGATAGAAAACCAGCAGTTTGTCATCTGTATGGACAGGCTGTGCCCTCAACTATGTCCAGCTGTCTTTACGTTCAGGAGTTTTGCAACTAGGAGCTCAGGTGAGCAAATCAAACTCCTACTGTATCCTGACAATAAAGCTCAGTGTAGAAACGTGGTATTCTCTTCATATACAAATAATGCAAACAATTAAGACACCTTCAGTGCAAATCTGGAAGAGGGTGGGGTGGTGGGTACATGTACTTTTGTTCTTCATCATGGGAGCTATTTTTTATCATCCTTGCTCATTCACAAACAGCCAGATGAATAAAACAAGCAGAACAGGTTTCCTTTCATCACACTAATCCTGGACTAAGCATACTCCTCTTCCTGCTTTGCTTTGATTGTTCAAGTATTGGTGGTGATACAAGTGCTGATGGTCATTATCTACCAGGGGGATTAATCCCCCTTGGGTGGCTGCATTTGCAACCTAAATTTAAAACTTTGTTTTCAGATGCTTTGAACCAATGAATCTGCTGAATCTCCGATGTCATCCCAAGAGTTTCAAGTGGAATATTATACTATGTACAGACACAAACCTCCACACCAGTTACACACACACACACACACACACACACACACGCGCACACACAAGCACACTTAGGGGGAAAATGACGTTTAAAGCAATGCCACATAGGTCATGGTTACAGAGGGTTTATTTTACTGATCTGTCTACTTTTGTTTATGTTTGACAATAAAATGTTGAAAAAACAGTCAAGACTTGGTTATAACAAATAACTATCAATACAGTCAAAATATCAGACTATTGGACAAAAGTAATTTTTATTTGTAAATAAACTTTATATTATAATTACCTTGCCATGAAAATTGCATTGGGTATGTAATGTTGAATTGCTGTAAAATGCAGTATAGTACCTGGAAGAAAATGGGGGCTCAAAAATATTTATTAAATAAAGAAATAAGTGAATAAATCGTAGCTAAAGCAGAGTACTAATGTTATAGACTCCTTACTTCAGGTTAGCTTGAGCTTAGAGTATGGGAAAGTATATCTTGGGGTTGTTGCTCACACACTTTGAAAGTTACCATAACTCCCGCATACATGTACATACATATCTAACAGAGACATGTGAACATTAGTAAAAAGATTTCTTTGCCTACTTAGTTGTTGAGTTAAAATGTGTTGAGATGTATTTATACACAACATAGAATCAAATGGTTTAAAGCCCAAATTTTTAATCTATACAAGCATGTGCTAATTTATGGCACTGAATTTGTAATGTTTGAGGAAACAACTGCACATGTGAACGGCACATACCTACACAATAAAATAAATTCTATATCTCCATTTCTACAGCTTTAAATAGCTTTCAACAAGGTTAAAAAAAAAAAAACAGCTAGGGGGGCTGCTGCAGAGCAGAAAAGGTTGGTTTAAACATTTCATTCTTACAATTTCTTCAGATTTGAGGTACTGAAGGGAAAGATATTTTTATTAGAGTCAGGAAATGGAAAGGAGGAAACTCAAGCCAAAGTGTTGTCACATTAAAAACAGACCCAACCCTTCTTGATTTCTTCCAGTTTTTCCTTCAAGCAAGTCAAAGATGTCTTACTTACTTGAAGAAATCACACTGCCTGAGATATGTTTCATTTAAGAGCCAGAATATTAGAAAAAGCCCAGAAACACCTCTTCACTAGCAGCAGCTTCAGGAAAGAAGGAGATACCTCTGACAACACACTATCTGAAAGCTATGAACAATAGAGATAGTCAAGAAAGTTTGGTTAACAAGCATTCTAGGAAGGAATATAAATATTTGCTAAAGTCAAAACACATCTTCCAGAAAGACCTTTTCCATTTCAGGAGAACAACCTACATGTTTATGGCAAAACACCACCAAGAACCAGGAGTTTTCCCAGTAGGTCTGTCATGAAAGGAATTGGGGTTGTTATTGACATCCAAGAAATTTTTTTGATGGGCAATATTTTCTACTGGACTGGGTCCTGGGAAATATTCCTCTAATTAATTCATAAAGAAAAACTTAAATTAGAGTCTGACAGCTGGCATCTTGTAGGTCCTCATTCAAACGCAGCATAAGTAAGGCAAACATGGCAAGTCTCTGTTAAAAGGGACAATAACACCCTATGATCTTTATGACATTCTCCTTCAAAGACTTCAAAGCTTCCAATAAATAATGTCATGAGCCATTACATAGACAGGAGACAGATAGGGGAAAAGATACCATTCTCCTTACTTCATGGGAATAAAATCTGAAAAGATGAAAAGAGAAGTGACTACAAACCAAGGGCTTTGCATCCCTTATGTAAAAAAGCACTATATAATCTAACAGGATGCATCCAACCACAGTGTGCTTAATGGAGGCAAAACTACTTGTTTTCTTATTTACTTTGATAATTTTGGCAAAAAAAAAAATTTGTTTCCTTGAATTTCCATTTCCCTTATAGTTTCCTTCTCTAATCTAGCCTCTAGACTGCTTACCAGGATTTAAAACACAATCTGGTCCTTTCATTATCTCAATTAAAATCTTTAGTGGATTTATATGATCTGCGCTGGATTAACTAAAGGATCCCCTGAGTAGCATTTTTCAGTTTAACCATTCTTCATTCATTTATTCATTAATGCATTCAGTCATGAATTTTTTCAATAAATATTTCTCCCTACCCTAATACCTATACTCTAACCATACTAAGATGTTCAATATTACTTGTACAATTTAATAAGACTTCTGTATTTTCATATATTTTCTTATTTTGTTTCTCCTACTGGAAATGCTTTTATTCTTGTTCATCAGACAAAAGAAAATTTTAATTCATAATACCATGAAATTCATACATTTTGTTTTTAGAGAATCAATTCTTAGAAATTGCCTAAGAACGCTAGTCATTTCTTCCTCTCTGCTCCTATAATAATTTATTCATGTCACCAATAGGGTACTCATTGTACTATAATTAGTTGAATATATGTTTGTTTCTTTCACTGCATGGCAGGGACCATGGTATGTTGATTCATGTCTGTGATTTATGTGCCCAGATTGCTGAATACTTAATGAGCGTTTGTTAAATTGAAATAAATTACATATAGATACTTACAGAACTCACTATTTCTTCGACATTAAGATTTTTGAAGTCAGTGAGTGCATTTACATTTCTGTACTAGAAGGTGTGAACTTTCACAGCAAATAAAGGAGACAGGTCTCAATTTGTATTTGCTAATAATTAGAAGAAAAGAGAAGAAAGACAATTAGATATCAATAATGCAATTCTACATCCAGTGTAGTAGTTATGTTGAAACCTGATTCAAATAAAGGTCCCTGTTCTTACTATCATTCAATATTGCCCATTAAGAAATATTTTATTTTCTTCTGAGGTTAACATTGTTCTTTCTAAATTAATCCTCTATTTGTACCATATGAAATATGTGTACAGTTTTAGCACTTATATTGAGGTTCTCTTTTTCAAATAATGTTGGACATGATTATCAACACGAACACCATAACATACATATGCCTCTTACTAATGAATTTAGAGTTAAGCAGGATTAACCTTCTTTATTATAATTGCTCTGAGGTACTGAGATGTTTTAAGAGGGCAAATCTACAAATAAGTAATTTTGAATTTCTAAATGAATCTTCATGACCAGATGACTAAATTTTCCTCATCCCATTAGAGAGGAATGGATGGTCCTATGCCTTGACAATGGTTGTGACTTTATACCTGAGTTACTCTTTGAAACCAGTTTTCAATGATAAATAGAACAAATACATTTGTAAAACTAGTTGATTTCCCATGATTGTCCTACGGAATTTCATCAAAGTAATGTTGGCCCATACGCCAATATTGTATGTGTATGCAGTCCAAACTAAAGTAAATGGAGTAATGTGATCTTCTCTTGCGATGCATATGAAACAATTAATAAACTTAGTTAAACTTTTTAAACTCTAGAGTGACATAAGGTACTAAGAATCTCTGGCTTCAATGCTGAGTTTTATTTGTCAACATACCAATGATATCACCATATTTGAATCCAAAGCATTCCAGGTCATTCTGAAAGAAAGCACACAATGTGCTGTAGTGGGATATAACAGTGATTGGCCCATTTACCTTTAAATATAAACAATAGAATTTCCTTAGATAAATGTGATGCAATGTGAGTGATGTGTTGTGATACGTAATGAATGGTTGATTATGGAAGCCAGCAAGTTCTGGAAGAAATATCTTTTGGAACACCAATATATGGGTCACATGCCAAATTAATTTTTTACTCTGCTGTAACATGCTTGGATTTCAGTTCAAGGAAGGAAGAATAAAACATCAGGTAAGGTTGTGTAGAAATTTTACATTTCAGAGACAGGTTATGTAAAGAAGTACATCTCAAAAGATGGCTTCAGAGAAAGGGGTGATTTCTGAATATTCTCAAGTTTCCATAAGAGCATCACACAATTCTTTTTCTACAAATACAAAATTCACTGAGAAGATCTGGGGGAAGGAATGAAGCAGCTTGGGGGAGGAATTCTCAGTCTGCTTAGTAAATCTGCTAACTTTGGAAATCTATTGGGGTCTCCAGAACATAGATCTAGTAAATCTAGTAAACACAGAATGAAAATACTATATATATATATATATTTTGCATTACCTTTGAGAAAACACTGATGCAGTTATATATATATATATATATATATATATATATATATATATATATACCTGTATATGTATATATATATATATATACCTGTATATGTGTATATATATATATAATTGCATATATATATATATATATATATATATATATATATATATATAAAACAAATATACTAAAATATGTATATATTAGAGTCCCGCTCATGCACATAACTTTATTATCGCCTTTCGGATCATCTGAGACAGACAGATTTGTATTAGCAGAAAAAAATTTCATTCTTACTAAGCACACATCACTTATCCTTAAGATAAGTTAACTACTCAAGTAATCTCATGGGCAAAAGGAGACATTTATAATTGGTTGAAAGAAAAAACCTATTTTGAATAAGTTATTACACCAAGGAAGTGATGTAAATAAAATGTGTATGAGCAACACTAGAGGATGCATTCAGAGTTAGAGAACAGAATACATTTGGTATTTTTTAAAATTTTTCTATTGAATAGTACAAACATGAAATTGTTTGTCCATTCTTCCATCTTAGTGGTTGCTTTGAAAATAACTATTCCTACCTCAGTATTGGTCAGTTATTTCCAGGATTTTTCTTCTGTCATATTCCTAAAAGTTGCTAAAATTTATTTCTTTCTATGCAAAATTATTTTGGTATACTTCACATGCATCCCAAACTTCAGTGCCATTTGGTTATCATTAAGTGACTACAGCGTATGGAAAATAAGAAAGGAGAAACATTCCATTTTTTATGCAGTCACACAGAACTCTTTAACTCTTTAGAACCAAGAATTTTTTGGTCCATTAATAGAACAATAGCACACTTAGGCTTGAAGAAAAAAAATATAAAAATATATGTTACAGATAGATATTTTGTGGCTCAATAGTTTATGTAAGAAGCAATAAATTTGGGGCAAGATTATTCTGCTAAGGACCAATGTTACAAAGTTGGTTGAATCTTGTCCTTGTGAAAGCCCATTTGTGACAATGTCTATCCATAATGACATACTTTTGTTGATTTTTATTCAGCCTTATACTCCGGGTGAAAACTAATGGTCAATATTAGCTGAGTAACTTCTTGGTACTGCTTCTGATGCTTTACAAGGTATGGTTAAACAAAATGGTGAATGTTTAAATTAAAAAAAAATTATTACAATAAAAGACACATTGCCATTAGTCCCCTCAAAATACTCCCCCTCTCTTCAAACAATAATCCCTCTCTTCAAAAACTTATCCCATCATTTTTACCGCTTTCTGAAGCAGTTCTGGAAGTCCTCTTTCGTGAGTGTCTTTAGTTGTGCTGTCATGGCTGCCTTGATGTCCTGAATCTATTCAAAACATTTTCCTTTCATGGTTATCTTTACTTTGGGGAAGAGCCAGAAGTTGCACGGTGCCAGATCCAGTGAACAAGGTGAATGAGGACACACCATAATGTTTTTATTTGACAGAAATTGCTGTAGCAGAAGCTATGTTGACACAGAGCATTTCTGTTGTGATCAGAAAATACAGTGAATGCTGCTGCTGAGTGTCATCCAACGGAAAGACAGGGATCTTCAATACGGGAAGCGGCGCATTGAACCTTAGTAACAGTGTGTGACAAGTTTCAACTTGTTCAGTGTAGTTAGTTGGATGTGAGCTACAGTTGAGAGAAGGTGTGTTTTAAAGTGTGCCATAAATCATCCTCCATCATGACAATGCTCTGTGTCACACATTGCTTCTGGTATGGTAATTTCTGTCAAATAAAAACATTATGGTGTGTCCTCATCCACCTTATTCACCGTATGTGGCACAGTGCAACTTCTGGCTCTTCCCCAAAGTAAAAATGATTCAGGACATCGAGGCAGCCACAACAGTGCAACTAAAGACTTAGGAAAGAGGTCTTCTAGAACTGCTTCAGAAAGTGGCAAGAATGATGGGATAAATGTGTTTGAAGAGAGGGGGAGTATTTTGAGGGGAATTAATGGCAATGTGTCTTTTACTGTAATAAAATTTTTTTTTTAAACATTTACCGTATTGTTCGATCACACCTCATATACAGATCTACTGGGAGAGCCCTAGCTCTTCTGGGAAAATAAGGTGTGGCAGAAACGGCCTCCCAACTAATCAAATAATTTTAAAGAGCCTAAAAGCTTTCTGTGTTCTAATTCCACCAATTTTCTCTCTGCATATTTCATTAACTTTTTTAGTCAGCACGAATATGTCTGATATTGAGTATATAATTTTCCTTCTATACTATATGCTTATGACATGACTATGTCACACAATATCAGGACTCTCAAGGAGATATTGGTTCTGCTTACTATTAATAGAAAAGAGTTCTTAAAATCATTTACTTTAAAACCAACATTATTTGGGTCAGTTATGTTTCAAAATATAACTGATCATAACAACACCATATAACAAGATAATTACTTTAGTTACTTCAGCATACATTTGTAACTAATTAATCCTGTCAGATTCAAGAAAAAAAATAGTTTCTTAAAATTAGAAGTGCATTTGCTGAGATTTTTTTTTTCTATAGTCATGGTGGGTGTCTGAAAATGTTTGGGTCTAACTCATCTTGGTCACATTTTATGGTGAAGAACTTTGGAGACCTAATAATTAATTTGTTCATTTGCTGAAATAGACTCAAAAACTATTTCTTAAGTAAACCCTTAGACCTGCCTGTACTACTGGCCCACCTCAACATGGTAATTGAGTGGCTACGAAGTCAAGTTGTCACAAGAGATTTTCAATCCTCCTGTTCAATTAGTTGATTTTTAAAATACAGAATCTGTCTTTATCAGTAACAAGGAATTGTTATTGCTAGAGAACATACTTTCAAACTGTTTACCAGCTAACTTCTATCAAAAGCCTTTTGAAAGGAATTTCATTCTGGAGAGTGTTTTGAAAAACAAAATGCATGTCTCTCTAACCGCTTCATTTTTAACCCCTGAATCATGCCCTACTGTCAAAAAGCTGTATATTTAGACCATATTTTCTTAGCCTCTGACAAGATATTTCCTTCATTGTACTTTGACATTGTAACCTTGGCTCATAATAATGGATGCCCTAAAAAATGTTTTATGAAATGACTACTACAGTTACTTAATAATGCTATTAAAATGTCATCCACTACATAACCCAGAATCCCCTATGTAAAGACACACTCAAAACTTAGGCCTTTGCGCTTGACCTTACAAACAATTAGCATGTCTTCTCCTTAAGTGATAATATGATTCCTGTAAACTGATCACAGCTCCTTTTGTTTCAACTGTCAAGAAGTTGAAGACATAAATTTATTAATTGAAGGTATGTGACTATTAAAGCCTTTATAGTATGCATTTCTGAATTCTAAATTTTCTATTAATTTGCTTTTTCATTTCTATATTTTTCATGGTCTTGAGTTTTTAATCTATGCATGTATTTCTGGGTTTTGTGTATATCACTGAAAGACATTCCAAAATATTTTGTTGAACAAGATGGGTCCTATCTAAAGAGAAAGAAAAATGAACAGATATCTTCTAATATTGCAAAAGATACTGAAAAGGATAAGAAAGGGGGAGAAAAAATAGGCGAGATAAAGTGGTGATGGGAAAATTGTTACAGCACTGAAGGTGAGTAATATGAAGGTAGTAATTAGCTAAATCAGAAGTGAAGAAGAATATGAAGAAAAATACATGGTAAGATTGAAGAAGACTGACGAAAAGGTGAAAAGAAATACAGACTAGAATGCAGTAAATGAAAAGAAGTATACACCAAAAGGCAGAAGTCTGCAGGCAGGGCAAGAATAAATTGAGTACTTTGACACACACAGCAGCAGTAAAACCATTCAAGCAAGGTGCCAACGAAGCACTCACGCGGCTCCTCTGCATCATCAATGCAGCCTTTGGGGCGGGGGTGGGGGGGTGGAACGCAAAAAAGGTCAGGTCGCGAGCTTTCATGCCATCATTTACATAGTTGATTTTAATGTGTGTTACATTCACAACAGTTCTCAAGACATCACCAAACATTTAAAATCCACTGGTTACAAAGTTACTCTTACTTAATATTCTCAAATCCATGAATTTACTTAATTAATCAATAAATTCAAAGTCAGTGAACACAGCTTTCCTCTTGAAATGCTATAAGTGACCCCCAGCAGAATTCAGAAGAATGAGGCAGGGCTGGTGGAGGAGACCATGGTGAGGAGGATAGGGATGAGCTTTTCATGACCCTGATTGAGGGAGCCAGTGCTTCTCCCTCATAGGCTCTTCCCAGATAATGTATTTGCCCTCCCTTTTCTCTCTCAATACTTTACTTTTGCCAAACCTATTAGTGAGATACTGAATTACTAGAGCAGTGGCTGTCAAGTGTGGTCCCCAGATCAGCAGCAATAGGGTCATCCGGTAACATGTTACAAACCGAAATTCTGGAGCTCTACCACAGAAACACTGAAGCAGAAAATCTGGGAGTGGGGCCCTTGCAATCTGTGTTACAACAGTACAACAGGTATTCATAACACATGATAAAGTTTGAGCACTGCTAGATTAGAGGAACACATAGCTATAAGGAGCAGGTAGGTGTCTGCTCATGCACAAGTGTATTAAATGTGAGATGATAATAACAGGAATAATGGCAGAGTGAGAAAAGGAGGAGCCAAAACTGCCCAAAAAGATGTCACTAAGCAAGTGACATCTTTCCATTTCCTTAGAAGCCCAAATGTGTGTTTGAGTGTTCATATTTTAAATATATTTTTTAATTTACTATTTGCGCATCAGCATCTGTGCTGTTTTCATTCTTGGTTTGTACTGAACAAAACTGGCACTAAGACTTCACGTTCTTTAAACTTCCTTAACTCATTATCCTCATACAGAGAGCATAACGCATCCTCGGTTCCTAAGTTATTCTGCAAGTGATCAAGTTTCCTCTTAGTTTTAGCTCCATACAGGGATCAACATCACTGGTGCAATTCAGTCACCCCTGAGGTGAGACTCTGCAGCTGTTTAAACAGTGCACTGCCCGTAACAACACGCCAGTGTAGGGCAGGAAGCAAAGAAGGATTCTATTTCTAATTGAACCTCTGATGGGAATTGAAGTAGGTGGTATTTGATTTCTTGAACTAGAATTCATCTGCTTATCATAAACTTTTCAGTGGCACCTTTTCTCTCTCCCTCCAAGTACTGTCACTCTGAAAATCACTCCCACCCCTGCAATTACTCCTTAATTATGGTCTTTCAGTTACTAAATCTGGTGCTATCATTTTTTAAAGCAAGTATCTTTCTCATTGAATTGTCTCCATACAGCTAAGGGGAGAAAATTTAAACCTGCTTCATTATCACTAGAGACAATTTAGAGAAAAATAATGCAGATGATTCATAAAAAGAAGGGCTTAAATAGTAGATTATTTGGCCGGAATGAAAGCATATTCATGGGTAGACTGACCACATAATTCTCACATTTTAAATCTGGGAAACTTTACAGAACAGAGGGGAGGGATGACTCTTATAGATTTTGCCAGGACAACAGACCTGAGCTGGGACTGCCTGAGGCAAAAAGAACATGCTCAGTCCATGACTAGGAGACTGGCTGACTTCATGAAGGATTTTAATGAGAAAAATATTTATCACTTATTCACCTTTCTCATGGAAGACCAAATAAGAATGATAGCAGAACAGATTTTTGATTGTTGTTGTTTATTTATGTTTATTGAGGACCCTGCTATATCACTGGACTAATTATCTAATTATTAGACATGTTTACATGAACTAAACTTTTCATTATTAAGTTATTAGACATGACCTGTTCATCTTGACTTTCAAAATATTAATTGCAAAAATAGATACTGGGGGATGTGTAGAGTTACCATCCATGAGGACTCGCTGCCTCGGCTCATAAGTAACTGTCCTGAAACACAATATGAGCTCAGTTAGTTTCTGTGGACTCTATTAAAATTATGCAGTTATAAAGTTCTCTGAAAGCATAAGACTAAGATAGTATTTCCAGATTCCCTCCTTATCTACAGAGCTCAAGGTATCTTTCCAGTTCTTTGGAGGCCTTCCATATGTAACTTCTTCAACTTCTCTATACACTGCTGAGGATTGGATTATGGAAAGCCACTCGAGAAAATATAGGCAAAGTAGTTTCACATTGCTTTGTTGGTATTCTTATAATATATCCTTACATACTCTTCTCTGTAGACCTTCTGCCTTTAAGCACTCAGGATCTCCACATGCTGCAAAACCTAGCATTTATCTGATGGATCACATTTAATGATGATATTTGATGTTATCAGCTTTAATCATAAAATATGATACTATCAGTATCTTGGATTTCAAGAACAAGAATCATTACAACATATTAGGAAGGAAGGAAAGAAGGAAAGAAGGAAAGAAGGAAGGAAGGGAGGGAGGGAGGATATATGGCAGGGAAATGTTTCTAAAACAAAACTTCCCAAAAATATTTTATGTCTTTAAGAAGTACTGAATGTAATATCAAATTTTGTTATATTTTCTTATTTCATCCAGATCTCTTGTTGTAAGACAAGACATTTAGAATTATAAAGGATGTGGCACATACTTCCATAAAGTGAGAAATATCAGGGTTAGTAATAAATTATACCTCTATAAAAACATTCAGGCAATATAGCTGATCAGTTCAGTGACCTCAAAATTAAAAAAAAAAAAAAACACACCTTTTTTATTAGTGTCAAGAAGTCAAAATAAATTGTTTGTTGAGAGTTCTTTTTTGTTTTGTTTTTTTGTTTTTTGTTTATTTGTTTGTGTTTGCCTTAGTCAATTGACATAATATTGACTAGATATAGCCTAGGGGGTCTTAACATACACATTGTGATCAAACATGCACTATTCTTACGTATACACTTCCCTCTTTTCTCATAATATTGCATGCAACTTATGACAAGTGCCAAATAGGAGATAAAGATAAATGGTTCCCATACAGCATCCCTCATGGCGAGAGATCAGTTCCATCTGAAATGTTGTTGGAAATCTTCACAAAGTAGAACATTGCTGAATGGAGTACATTCTATAGAGATAAGAAGAGAGAAGTGGGAGGTCATTGAGCAAACCAATTTTCCTAAAGTGGAAGATTTAATTTGGGGTCGTGGTAAGAGAGAAGGCCAAACATTTTATTGAGGTGAGATTTCCAACAGATAGATTTGGACTTTATCCTATGGAATGAGGAAACCACTGAAGGTTTGTGGAAGGGGATTTCAGGGTCTATCAGAATTAGTCTGGTAGCAATGTACAGAAGAGAATAATTGTGGAAATAAGTAAACCAGTATGGACTTTAATGAAGTCATCAGGGAGTGAGGCTAGTGAGGATCTAAATTAGAGTAATGGTAGTAGTGGTGTGGAAGAAAAGATTAAATGCAAAATATAGTGCAATAAAATAATCCAGATGATGTTATTACTGACTGAATATGAGGTCTAATAAAGAGCAAAGCATTTAAAAATTCTAAAGTATGAGGCTCCCTGACTGGGACTATTGAGGTACCACTGATGGGAACAAGCAAGTTTGAAGACAAAGAGCATGGTGAAACATGGAAATGGTACATGAGAGAAGAGAGTTCAATATATAGCACATTAAATATGCCAGTTGATAGGAAATTCCAGCAAAAATACCAAGTACACAGTTGATGATATGAACTTGTAGAGATGTGATGTTTTATGCTGAGGAAATAGATAGGATCTTTGATATACAAAATGTACATGAAATTGATCAGATCTTTGATATATAGATTTTTTTAGAGTGAGTGTATATTAAGGACCACATAGGCCACAAAGAGAAACCTGGGGCAGAAAAAGAAAATGGATCCAGTAAAGAAGGCAGAGCAAAGAGAGAACTGTGAATCCACTCAGAAAAATAAAGCATACTAAGTATTTCTGAAATGGAATGGGAGGTAATACAGGGAATTGGTTAATAGGTATTAGACAGCTGTAAGAACAAGAAAGGGATGCTGAGCTTACACAGAGATTAATCATTGCAGGAAGCAGCTACTGTCCTAGGTCTGGGAAAACAAAGGAGAAAAGGTGGTAATACTGGAACCTAGAATTTGAAAGAGAGGCCCAATAGAGCTGATGGTGAATCCTTTGGAGAAAGCTCCTGAAGCTGATTTTCAGACCTCTGTCTGGCAGTTTCCAGGAACTCAGTGGAGGGGACATGTCTCAACAGATGCCAAGAACTTGTCCCCATGGGTAAGGGAACATAGGGGGATCTCATACTCCATCCTTTCATGGAAACACTTCTGGTTACCAACAGGTGCTGGAAGTTGCAAAAGAAGCTGGAGGCTGGAGCCAACAGTCTCCTGTTGCCGGAATAATGCTGCTATGGGCTGGATAAACAGAAAGAAAATCCTTTCTCCGCTCGCACCTTCCAGCCTCTCTCTAGGGCCCTCTACTGGCAGAGCCTAACAGGAAGCCAGCTGGTCAGGGAATCTGGGAAAAGTTATTTAGAGAGTTCCATCCAGGCTCAGACTCACTAAAGCCGAGTAGAAAAGGTTTCTTGGAGATGAGAGACAATAAGTAGCACATCTAGAGAGGAACATGTTACAGAAGCCAAATGAAGAATGAGGTTTCAGTAAGAAAGGGGAGGAGAATTCTAACAAATGCTGGGAATAGGTCGAAGAGAATGAACTAGGCAAAGACCTTTGAATTGGTAATTAAGTTAAGCGAAGGGTTCTTAAGTGGGTGTTGCAGCAAGTTCTCATAAAAAACGGTGACTACTTTAATGTCAGCATAACCTGTTATGTCAATTTTCCCATTACTTTAAGAATTTTTAAAATATTAAGTAAAACTTTCATTGTATCTATAGGGGACAATAAATAATATTAAAAAATATCTGTAACAACAAAAATGATGTGTATTTCAAATGAAAGTATTAACAATGAATTATAAAACATTTTTTATCATTTTACCAAAATTGCTAACTTGTCCAAGATACACATTTATAAATTATATTCATCTCTACTTTTTTTTATTGTCACACTACATTTTAAATTTTTTTATTAAATTCCTTCTGGGTCATTGAAAAGATATGAGTAGCCCACATAGAAACCAATGATTTAATATTATGTTAGGATGCCACTGGCACTACAGAGAGCATCTCAGCATGAAAGAGTGGCATAAAGAAAATTCTCTTCCTCCCTCCTGCAGAGAACAGAATTCCATCACCCCATCATCTCTGTTCTTTCCCTCCCCCCCCCACAGAGCTTAAAAAATCTGCCTAGAATGTACATTCCACCATCCTCTGAAGTATTATAGTAATATTAATAAATTCCTTACATGACACTTGGACAGAAGCCAGTGACAGATATAAAAACCTAGATGTCTCTCAGGTCCTCAATGGGTAAAATTTTTTTTCCATGTTTAAGTAAAAAGGAAAGCTAAGTTTTGGTAACTCTAAGTGTAATGATTTTCATAATAAATATTAGGCACCCGTTTCTGCTAAATATTGTGGGTGTTGCTGTACTTCTTTGCATGACAGAGTATAAAACTACTACCAAGTTTGTTAGTGGCGTAGGAGATCAGAGTTAAAAAGTGTGAAGTAACCTTGATTTCATGTAAAAAGAAAGAAAAGGTTGAAAGATAGTCAAACATAATGATAAAGACTTTTCTTTTCCTAAATTCTTTCCCTTTTCCTTTCTGGGCAACAAGTTAACATGTTTAGGGAAGTTCTTTCAAGCCTCTGAAGTGCTGTTTTCTGAAGCTGTGTTTCAGAAAACCCTGGGTTTCTTCATTTCTCCTACCAGTTTTTGCTTAGAAAGCTACATGCCAATGTGTTTTACACACATGCACACAAACATGCAAGTTTAAAGACATTACTAGACAAATTACTATTTGATAGAGAAACAGAAGACACTCGGGGGAAGCAAAGTTGTGTCCAAACTAATCCATATTGATTTCATAAGACATTTTATAATACAAAAAGAACATATTTATATACAATATAATAGTTACTATCTACTATTGCTGCACTTTTCCATTTCTAAATAAGTAGTCAACCATATACCAGGTTACATTATTCCCATTTAGCATATGAAGAAACTGAGCCCAAAAGAGAATCTTGTTCGAGGTGTATAGCAGCCCCATGACAGACTTAGAAAAAGCTCTAATGTCCAAACTCTTTCCACTAAGCAGTACTGCAACAATGCCTAGCTACACTTTAACCAAAACAGAACAACTGATACTTCTGGCCTTCTTTTCTCAATGCTGTGTGTCTGCTAAAGGGCATCATTGATTCATCTGTTTAGAAAAACGTGCCCTTGGATTCATTCTTTGGAACTATTATTCCGCCACTAGCTATGAGATACAGTCCAGCAAATTGCAATAGAACATCCTCAGGAAGATCCATGCGGAGCGATGATGGGAGAGGTGAGCACTGCTCAATGCATAAGAGACAGGGACCTCTAATATTTTTAAAGGAGAAGTAAGTTTACCACTGAAGCCAAGAATCTGGCATCAAGGGCATGCGGACTTAATGCTGGATGGTTGTGGGCTGTTTCTTTCAGAGTCATCAGGGGATCCACACCAGCTAGCACAGTGCCCGGCATGGACATCACCCAAAGTTTTTGAATTACTGAGCTGAAAAGAGTAGACACATGTTGGATTTCTAAAAACTGTTTGGAAGATTCAGAGCTAAGAAACCAAGACTTAAAAGAATAGAACATTTTCTTCAAAGTCGTTTCTCAGGAAACTGTATTCCCAGTGTATGAGAAGGTGATTGTTGGGCAAGGATTTGTGATCATGAGAGTTTGCTCTGAGCTAGTAAATGGCCATGGAAATCATACTAGTTTCTCTAATCTCACAGCAAACAAAGGCTTGTTTGAAAGGAAAACACATCAATTACTTCTACCCTCTCAAAACATGAAATATCTATATGGAGATATATATTTTTTATGGATATATACTCAGACCCAGTAATAAACAGCTGTTTCTCCTATGATCAAGAGAAAATATTTTGTTTTGAAAATATATTTTATTTTTAAGGTTCCTTTGGGATTTATTAGATTGAAAAAGTGAGGGGGGGAGGAGAAGAAATCTGAGTGTTTTTAAGAAATAAAAAATATTTTGGCAATATCCCCCAACATCTAAGATACCTGAAATTAGAATTGCTCTCAGAGGGCCCAGATCTATGCACTGCAGCCAAAACTCTGATCTTTAGCCAATTGTATGCATGCTGCGCTGAAATCCAAAGTGTGTCCTGCATTCCAGAAGTACTACACCAACTCTTACAGCAGCCCGAGTCTCCATCAGAGCAAACTGCAACAGCTGGGATCCAGGCATATCTGTTAGAATGTGCAAAGTCTGGAGAATAATATACTTTGAAGGTATGTTGACCAATATGGCTGAAATACAATATAAAAACATATACTTCTAGAACTGTACAAAACAAACTTCAAAATAAAGCCATGAGAGGCCATCAAGTTGCACTTTTTAAAAATATTATAATTGTGGCAAATGGTCCATGAGTATGTACATGCATTAATCTTTGCCCATTGATTGATTATAAAATGTATCTTTGTATACATTAAACATATTATGTGTTATACATTACACATAGTGCATATTATATATTATGTTATAGAGACTCACATCATCTTTCAAATGTACGTAGGTACAGGTGTATTAATGTAACACAAACTCAGTTTTAAGTGTTACTGTATGGTTACTTTTAAATTATTACACATCTTCCTTACCATTAGATAGTAAAAGCATTAAAAAACAATTGTGAAAGATGTGAAAAATTTTCATCATTTTTTGGTATTATCTCACTTATATGTGAAAACCCTTTTTTAATTGAGATATGATTTACATATGATTGATCACCACAGTAAGTTTAGTTAATATCCATCACCACACATAAATACAAATTATTTTTCTTGTGATGAGACCTTTTAATATTTACTCTCTAAGCAACTTCCAAATACGCAATACAATGTTGTTAACTATAGTGGTCTTGTTGTACATTACCTCCCCATGACTTATTTATTTTATAACTGGAAGTTTGTACTTTTTGACCCCTTGCATCCAATTCTCTCACCCCCCATTGCCTCCCCACCTCTGGCTGCCACTAATCTGTTCTCTGTATCTATGAGTCTGGATTTTTTTTTTTTTTTTGCCTGTTTTTCAGATTCCTCATACAAGTGAGATCATACGGCATTTGTCTTTGCTGTCTGACTTACTTCACTTAGTATAATTCCCTTAATGTCCCACAAATGGCAGAATATCCTTTTTTAATGGCTTAATAGTATTCATATTTTCTTTATCCATTCATCCATTCATGGACACTAATTTGTTTCCATGTCTTGGTCATGGTAAATAATGCTGCAGTGAATATGAGGGTGCATATATCATTTTGAGATAGTGATTTTGTATCCTTTGGATAAATGTCCAGAAGTGGAATTGCTGGATCATATGGTAGTTCTATTTTTAATTTTTTGAGAAACCTCTATACTGTTTTCCATAGTGGCTGCACCAATTTACAATCCCATCAATAATGCACAAGAATTACCTTTTCGCCACATTCTGACCAACACTTATCTCTTGTCTTTTTATAATAGCCATACTAACAGGTGGGAATTGATATGTAACTGTGGTTTTGATTTGCATTTCCCTGATGATTAGAAATGTTGAGCATCTTTTCATGTACCTGTTGGACACTTGTACGTGTTCACTGGGAAAATGTCTACTCAGTTCCTCTGCCCATTTTCAAATCAATTTTTTCTATTGAGTTGTATTAGTTCTTTATGTATTTTGGATATTAGCCCCTTAACAGATACATGATTTGCAAATATCTTCTCCCATTCCATGGGTTGCCTTTTCATTTTGTTGGTTGTTGTATGGGCGATGTACCTAAATCTGAATACACAGGTATTCCCCTCAGTACATTAAAGATATGAATCCCTTATTTCTAAGAAATCTGTCACTGTGATTGTTATTCATTTAGAAGGTAATCTGTCTTGTCACTCTAGTAGCCTTTAAAACTTTTATTCTATTCCCAAATATTTTGCAGTATCTCTATGATGTTTTCAAGAAAGGATTTTGCATTTATTTATCTTACTAAGTACTTGATGTGCTTTTAAAATCAGAGACTCATAATCCTTTTGCAATTCTTAATAACTTGGAACCATAACATTAGGATATTTTCCTCTCTCCCATTCTCTCTATTCTTTCTTTCAGGGACTTCTTTTAGACATATATTAGAGCTTTTCTAATTTTATCCTCCTTCAATTGCAATTGTATTTTGTCTCTTTTGTGTGTGTGTGTGTGTGTGTGTGTGTGTGTGTGTGTGTGTTTGTGTGTGTGTAATCTCAGATGCATTCTGAGTAGCTTCTTTAGGTTTATCTTCTAATTCTCTCTTTACCTATACCCAATAAATACTTTAATTAACCTACTGAGTTTTTATTATTTCAAGTCTACTTTTCTTATGAATTTTATTGAATTCCTTTTATCCTATAAACTTTTAAATATACTTGCTTTAAAGTCCCTTTCAGAATGGATTCTAGTCACTCTGGCTCCTCAAATACAAATACTCCCATTTATTGTAAGTGTGCTTTTTCTCATGGCAAAAATTTCTTCATGGATTTTGTAATTTTATGTATCAGCTATATCAGTGAGGATTATTTTCCACTGAACAACTCAGCAATTTTATGTATCAAAAATGTAAATATTGATCTGTTGTTTCAGCTCTGACATGACTTCAGTTTGGAAGTAATCATTCTCAGCCTGACAAGAAAAAAACTGAACAAACTGAAAATTAAGGACTTCCTAGACACATCAGATAATTGATTCTACAGGGTAAAGATCTAACCCAAAATCTAGAGAGACAGACAAATATAGAAAAACATAGCTGAGATCAACTTAGCTAGAACAGAAGCCATTGAACCCATAAACCGGTAGGAAAACTTAAATGGTAATTTCATGAATTGCTTGAATTAGAGTGTAGATTGCCTTAAGTATGAGGAAATCCTACATGTTGCAGTCTTGGTGGAGGTAGAGATACACTTTCTTGGGTTTTTATTCCAAGAACTGTACCATGTTCTCATGGTGGTAGAGACAAGAAAAATCACCTCTTATCTTTGACAGAGAGAGGGTAAAATTACCAGTTTGTAATAAGCCCAGTGTGTTCTCCATAATAAAGGCTTACTCTCAAGTGAAAAATACTTTACCAGAGCCTACCTCACATAAGTTTAAGGACTATTTCCCAACTCCAGCTCTCTCTAGGTTTTCTGACTCACACAAGCGGGAAAAAAGAATGAAAACATGTGGAGGTCACAGAGCAGAAACACAGCCCTACTAAATGACTGAGATTTAATCTTATAAAACACTATAAGCTTATAAAACACTACCTCTCTCCCTTTCCCAACTCCTTATCAACACACCGACGGGCTCCAATACAATAATAGCGGATTACAGTTTAAAGAACTGCAAGGCTCAAACTCTATTTAAGAAAGAGTTCTTAGGGAAAACAACAACAAGGGGTACAAAAACAAAAACAAGGACACTAGAAGAAATTGAAGCTTCTGTAGTCATAGGTTATACCAAGACATCTTATCCACACTGCGGAAAACCAAAGACATGGCAAAACTCTTGAAAGGACCTAGAGGGGAAAAAGAATCACCTTACATATGCAGGAGAAAAGATAAGAATTACAGAGAATTTTTCTAAAACAAAAAACAAAAATCATGCAAGCCAGAAGAGTTAAATTTGGATCCTGGATCCAATTGCCATATGTATATGTGGGGGGGGGGGGGGGGGAGGGGGGTGGCATACACAACACCAAGAAATTCTTAGACACCAAAAGGGTGTCCAAGAATTCAACTGAATTCTAACACTACGTACCCAGAGATAACATCAGATTCCACAGGTTAAGGGTTAAGTCCTATAAGACTTCAGACACTAGTCAAAAACCCAGGTTGTTCCCTGGGTTTCTGAATGACAGATTGGCAGTTCCAATGCCCTCCTCCAACTCAGAATGCTATTCAAAATTCCAGGTTGTTATCTGTACTTCTGATCAATTAGCTATAAATCAGAAGTTCTCACAACCCACTCCTTGGGTTCAATTAATTTGCTAGAATGGCTGACAGAACACAAAGTAAAATATTACTTACTAGATCACAGGTTTACTATAAAAGGATATAACTCAGGAACAGCCAAATAGAAAAGTTGCATAGGGCAAGATATGTGGGAAGGGTGCAAAGCTTCTGTATCCTCTCTAGACACACCACTCTCCCAGCCTTTCCATGTGTTCACAAACCCAGAAGCTCCCTGAATGCCATTCTTTTGGGTTTTTATGGAGGCTTCATTACTTAGTCATAATTGATTAAATCACTGGCCATTGACAACTGAAGCTTGAACTCCAGTGCCTCTCCTCTCCCTGGAGGTCAGGGGGTGGAACTGAAAATTCTAACCTTCTAATCAGATGGTTGGTTCTCCTGGCAATCAGCCTCCACCATTAGGTACTCTCCAATAATGATCTCATTAACATAAGATACCTTGATCACTCTCAACACTTGAAAAAATACAAGAATTTTGAAGGCTGTGAGCAAGAGATTGTAGAGGAAGGCCAAATATATATTAAAAAAATACTTTGGTAATGTGAATAACCAAATATATTTCTTATAAATGACAATATCGCAAGAGTGAAGCAAAATATTTAAAGTGTTGAAAGGGGGGGAAAAGTCAACCTAGAATTCTATATCCAGGGTAATTACCCTACAAAAGTGAAGGGGAAATAAAGTACAACCTTCCAAGGCTAACTCAAGAAGAAACAGAAAACCTGAATTGACTGATTACCACCAGGGAAACTGAATCAGTAATCAACAATCTCCCAACAAACAAAAGCCCTGGACCAGATGGCTTTACAGGTAAATTTTACAAAACGTTCAAAAAAGAATTATCACCTATTCTCCTCAAGCTCTTCCAAAAACTCCAGAAGGAGTGAAGACTCCCAAACACTTTTTACGAAACCACTATCACCCTGATACCAAAATGAGACAAAGACACCACACAAAAAAATACTACAGGCCGATATCGCTAATGAATATGATGCAAAAATCCTCAACAAAATATTAGCAAACAGAATTCAGCAATACATTAAAAAGAGCATACACCATGATCAAGTGGGATTCATCCCTGGTATGCAAGCGTGGTTCAACATCCGCAAATCAATTAATGTGATACACCAGATTAACAAAATGAAAAATAAAAATCACATGATCATATCAATAGATGCAGAAATAGCATTTGATAAAATCCAGCAACAATTTATGATAAAAACCCTTAAGAAAGTGAGAATAGAGGGATCATATCTCAACATAATAAAGGCCATCTATGATAAACCCACAGCTAACATCGTACTCAATGGGGAAAAGCTAAAACCATTCCCCTTAAGATCAGGAACAAGGCAAGGTTGCCCACTTTCTCCACTTCTATTCAACATAGTGCTGGAAATTCTAGCCACAGCAATCAGACAAGAAAAAGAAATAAAAGGCATCCAAATCGGTAAGGAGGAAGTAAAATTGTCATTATATGCAGATGACATGATAGTATATAGAGAGAACCCTAAAGATTCCACCAAGAAACTATTAGAGCTGATAGATGAATTTAGTAAATAGCAGGATACAAAATTAATATTCAGAAATCAGTTGCATTTGTATATACCAATAATAAAACATCATAAGGAGAAATTTAAAAAACAATCCCATTTACAATTGCTCCAAAGACTATAAAATACCTGGGAATAAATTTAACCAAAGAAGTAAAAGATCTGTACTCAGAAAATTATAAGACACTGAAGAAAGAAATGAAAGAAGATACAAAAGACGGAAACACCATGTTCATGGATAGGAAGAATTAATACAGTTAAAATATCCATACTGCCTAAGGCAATATACATATTCAACGCAATTCCTATCAAAATACCAACAATGTTTTTCACAGAAACAGAACCTATAATCCTAAGATTTATATGGAACCATAAAAGACCCCGGATAGCCTCAGCAATCTTGAGAAATAAGAACAAAGTGGGAGGTATAACGATACCTGACATCAAATTATTCTACAAGGCTACAGTAATCAAAACAGCATGGTACTGGCATAAAAACAGAAACATAGGTCAATGGAACAGAATAGAGAGTCCAGAAATAAATCCATGCCTATATGGTCATTTAATCTACGACAATGGAAGCAAGAATTTATGGTGGGGTAAAGACAGTCTATTCAATAAATGGTGCTGGGAAACCTGGACAGACACATGCAAAAAAATGAAGCTGGACCACCTCCTTACACCATATACAAAAATAAATTCAAAATGGCTTAAAGACTTAAATGTAAGATCTGAAACCATAAAATTTATAGAAGAAAATATAGGAAGAAACTTCACAGACATTACCCGGAGTAAGATTTTTACTGATATATCCCCTCGCGCGAGGGAAGTAAGAGAAAAAATAAACATGTGGGATTACATCAAACTAAAAAGTTTTTTCACAGCAAAGGAAACCATCAATAAAATAAAAAGGGATCCTACTGAATGGGAAAACATATTTGCCAATGATATATCTGATAAGGGGTTAATATCACAAATTTACTAAAAAAAACACTCAACTCAACTCCAAAAAAACAAACAACCCAATTAAAAAAGGGGCAGAGGACATGAAGAGACATTTTTCTAAAAAGGACATACAGATGGCAAACTGACATATGAAAAAATGCTCAACCTCACTAACCATCAGAGAAATGCAAATAAAAACCTCAATGAGATACCACCTCACACCAGTCAAAATGGCTATCATCAATAAATCAACAAACAACAAGTGCTGGCAAGGATGTGGAGAAAAGGGAACACTTGTGCACTGTTAGTGGGATTGCAGATTGGTGCAGCCAATATGGAAAACAGTATGGAGGTAACTGAAAAATCTGAAAATGGAACTACCTTATGATCCAACAATTCCACTCCTAGGTATCTATGCGGAGAAATCCAAAACTCTAATTCAAAAATCTTTATGCACTCCTATGTTTTTTGCAGCACTATACACAATAGCCAAGACATGGAAACAACCAAAATGCCCATCGGCAGATGACTGGATTAAGAAACTGTGGTACATTTATACAATGGAGTATTATGCAGCCATAAAGAAGAAAGAAAATCTTACCATTTGCAACAACATGGATGGACCTAGAGAACATTATGTTAAGTGAAATAAGTCAGACAGAGAAAGACAAATACCATATGATCTCACTTATATGTGGAATCTAAAGAAAAGAATAAGTAAATGAACTAATCAGAAACAGATTTGGAGACATAGAGGAAAAACTGAGGGTTGCTAGATGAGCAGGGGGGTGGGGATAAAGGGGAAGGTGAGGGGATTAGAAAACAGTCGGTAACCACAAGATAGCCATGGGGTTTTGAAAATTAATTTGGGGAATGTAATCAATAATGTTGTAAAGATTTTGTAGGGTATCCGATGGACACGTGTCCCATTTGGGAGACCACCTCAGGGATGATGTAGATGCCTGATCACTGCGCTGTACACCTGAGCTGAACAATAATGAATGCCAACTATAATTTTATATATATATATATATATATATATATATATATATATATATATATATTTACACGAAGTGGAGCACAGCATTAGGAATAGAGACAGTGGAAATGTAATGGCTCTGTCCGATGCCAGAGGGATAGTGGATGGGGAGAGGGGGGTTCACACAGTGAGGGGGATATAAATGATAAACGTCCAAGTATTACTTTGTCTTGTGTACCTGAAACTAATAAAAAAAAGTGCAGAAAAAAGAATAAATAAGAAACCAGGAAAAAAAAAAAAAAGAAATATGAATTATATGTTTAAAATCAATCAGGCAGCAAAATAAAGCAAGTTGACTTGAAATTGCACTCTGCAATATTTTGTACAAGGAAAAGCAATCAGTATGATTTGAGGTTGAAAGAAACAATGTTTAAGACAATACAAATATTTGTTGTTAAGAATCTGAAAGTACAACTAAGAGAGGTATAATGATTCGGATTTCATAATTTCTGCGAAATCAAAAATCTTAGCATTAGCAAATAGAAAACTAATTTTAAAATTAGATTTTGTTTGCATCTATGCTCCCAATTTCATGTACCCCCCATCGCTGCACTGCACAAGCCTCAAGCATGTGCATGTCACGTGTAGTCCCTTGCACTGGCCACGATGCACCATCACTGATTACATGATGATTTCCTTTAGTGGAAGATGAAAGCACTTCCTGTTAGATGTGGTTCGTTGCTAGAACCACAACGATCGAACGTTCTGGAGCCTAAGGCTAGAGTCTACTGAAGCTTTCATTCACAAAAGAAACAGTCTTTCAGAAAGCTCGTATCTTATTTGGTGTTACTGTGTCAAGATAAAATACAGTGGGGTTTACCTAAGCAAATCATTCCTTCCCCACCTCCAACCTCCAGGAGAAACACATCAAAACACTTACCTTGTGCCTTCCTTATAAGTTGCGAGTTTGATACTACGAGTATTTATTAGGGTAAGCATTTACTCATTCAAAAGAAATGCTTAATAACAGGATGTTTGGATATAGTACGATAATATATGCTAATTGTTTGCAGCCTCTCATTTTCCAGTATATTAATTTCAGTCTATTGAACTTACTATATAACATATAATCAAATACAGGTTTGAATGACTTTAACAAATGAAATTTGCCCATTATTTACCTCATGTTACCACTGTGATCTTTCTGCCCTATTTTGAATATTGAGTCTGAGGAAGTTCTATGATAACAAATAAATAAAATGGTGAAAATATCTTCAGTTAAGTTTCAGTCTGGCTAAGAAAATTTTATCACATTTAAAACAATTTTGGTAACATCATAATGTTTGAAATCATTCAACTTTTACAATTCTATATAATATTTGTGTATAAAAACCATATACAGCAACAATACAGTCAACAAATTTGAAGTAATACAGGGCCAATTTTAAAAACATAACACACACACATACATTCATACACAGATCTTTACATGTAAAAAGCAAGATGCATGTTTTAAAAAGCATGCATATTTATTACGTATATCAACTTCTAGGTCACACAACTTACTTCTACAAAAGAAAGATTGTATCACCTCCTTGGTAAGTGACACGATCTTTACCCAGTAACGATCATACACACACAGAAAGAGAAAGGAAAGAATAAAACAGAGAAAGAGAACTAAAATTTTTAGCGAACTTTGTTATATTAGAAACCATTTGGCAAAAATAAACTGGCTATAGAAATGTAGAGTAAGGCTCACTCTCATCTACCAGTAGCTGTCTTAATATCACATGAGATTTTAGTTCTCTCTCTTTCTGTTTCATTCTTTCCTTTCTCTGTGTGTATTTGACTGTTGCTGGGTAAAGAGGGTGTGTCACCTGCCGTGGTGGTGATACAATCTTTCTTTTCTAGAAGTAAGTTGTATGCCCTACAAGTTGATATGCCTAATAAATATGTGTGCTTTTTAAAACATGCATCTTGCTTCCTACTACATAAAGACCTGTGTACGAATGCGTGTGTGCATGTTGTTTTTAAAATTGGTCCTGTATTGCTTTAAAATTTGTTGACTGTATTGTTGAAATAAGTCAGACAGAAAAAGTTGAGAACCATATGACTTCACTCATATGTGGGATATAAAATTGAATGCAACAAAGGAACAAGACAAACAAATAAAGAAACAAAAATGCATAGACACAGACAACAGTTCAGTGCTTACCAGAAGGTAAGGGGGTAGGAGGTTGGTAGATGAGGGTAAACAACATCAAATCTATGGTGATAGAAGGAGAACTGATTCTGGGTGGTGAACACATAATGAAATATACAGATGATGTGTTATAGAAAGATACACTTGAAACCTATGTAGTTTTGACCATTGTCACCCCAATAAATTTTAATAATAAAAATATATATATCACATGAGCTTTACAGCCAGCACTTTTATGTCCTTGCTCCTTGATGCAGCAACACACACCAGCTCTAGTGAATCAGAGAAGATGTATGTTTTAACCCTGGCTGGTTTCACTATTGTGACTTTGGTCATCATAACTAAGTAGAGATGGATAAGCATAAAAGCAGAACAAGGCAAAATATTAATACTTCCTAATTTTTAATGTTCGTGGCATCTCTATCATTGTATTATGGACAGCTACTAAAAAATGTATTTCACATCACTCTTTTTATTCTAACCTCTCCGACCCCATTATGGTTGATTTTCATGCAGGAAGAAGAATTCCAGAAATTTCCCATTTACGTCACTATAAAATGGCTTTAACTACAGTGTTTATAAATTCCATCTGCAAACTTAAATAATTGTAAAAACTATCAAAGAGAAAACTAATCATACAGGAAGGCCATACCTGATAGTGACAACTGTGACATACCCTGTTTCCCCGAAAATAAGACCCAGCCAGCCAATCAGCTCTAATGCATCTTTTGGAGCAAAAATTAATATAAGACCCGGTAGTATAGTATAGTACAGTACAGTACAGTACAGTACAGTATAGTATATTTTATATTATATCCGGTCTTATAGTAAAATAAGACCAAGTCTTATATTAATTTTTGCTTCAAAAGACACATTAGAGCTGATTGTACGGCTAGGTCTTATTTTCAGGGAAACACAGTAGTGGGTCAGGGCACTAAAGCAATTCAGAAGCACTGAATTGGAGACCCTTTTTTTTTTTCAGCTTTTTTTTCCACATTTTCCACATTCTAATGAAGAATTTTGAGAAAACTTTTTACATCTCTCTAAATCTCAGCAATTTTCCCTTTATCAAATGGAGATGAAAATACCAATTACACAGAATTGCTGTGAATATAATATAAGGTACTATGTATGAAAGGATTTTATCAGCTGTAATGGGACAGTAAAGATATAACATTATTATTAAAATAGCAGCTCATATTTCTTTCTTCTTTTTAAGTCAATGAATAGTAATATAAAAAAAAAACTTAAGCTGTTGGCACAATATTTAGTCTAACAAATTCCAATTAATTTAGAAATATATTTATGTGAAAATTATCCATGGAAAATATGTCAAAATCCATTGCGCGTGAAATCAATGGCTTCATTTGTATGCAATATAGCATTTGGTATTTTATGTTATGATAACATCCAATCTCCAAACCTCATTAACTTACAATAAAAGTTTATTTCTCACCTACATGACATGCTGACTGTGAGTTAGCTGTGGCCCTTTCCCATGTTTTATCTTGATTCCCAAATCCAGGCAGAAAAAGAGGCCTCAATCTGGGAAACGTTCTACAGAAAGAGGAAAAGGAAAATGGCATTGCCCTGTAACAGCTCTAAAACCTTCTACTCAGAAATGGGTTGTGTCCATTCTGCTCACATTCCATTTGCTAAACTAAGTCACAAAGCCAATACTGATGTCACTTGGATGGGAAGAACACTTCTCCCAGAGGTGCAAGCACCAGGGAGGGGCCCCTGTAAGCACCATGTATTTTAAACAAACAATACAGTCTATCACACAATAGATATACTATAAATAGACACAATTATGCCCAAGGTCTCACCATTTTCCTGCATACTCGCTTTTATGAATGGCCTGAAAAAAGAAGTGGAAAGCATGTAAAGAAATATGCAAGTCACATCATGCGAAATGACACAAATAGAGAAGAAATCCTGGTAGCTTTTTAAACTCTTGCAGTTAGAATGTCGGTGGTCACCAGAATTGACATGCAAAACTAACAGAAAGGTAAATGGTCTTTTTACAATTTCAACAAGGGAATTCTGTCTGACTGCCGTTCCAAGCCCAGCCCCACCACTTAGGAGCTGTAAGACCTAAGGTATCACTCCATTAGTCTGAGTTGTCTCAGGTTCCAAAATGCTGTGGAGGTGTTCCCATGTATCTCAAAGGGGCTTGAGGGAGGGAGGAAAGGCTGCTTAGTGATCTGAGGGAAAAGATGCATTGATCTCAAATTTAATTTACTGGATAGAAAAATCACCCAGAGTGAAAAGGAAACTTCAAGCGATTGTCTGAGCATTGCTTTCTTTGTCTTACTAAACTGAGTGACATAGAAATCTTAAAGTTCTTTGAAATATAGTAAAAGGTATTTGAATAATAACTGCCACCAGTGTAGTGATGTGCAACATGAGAAAATAATTTTAGTTACCTCACTACTGTACAATAGTAAATGCACTCTGTTGACTACAAAAGAATTTAATTGAACTTTGCAGGGTATAGGGCCCAGTACACTTCTCTATACTGGATAAACATAATAAAGTTTTCAAACCAAGAAAAAGGCCTGGGAGAAAAATAATAACTATAAAGGAAAGCGTGAGTCTTCAGGCAACTAACCCACAATGCCTGAAAAAAATACATCACCTGCTAAATTAAGGACATGCCATTTCTAAAATAACTGAATTCACACACTAAGTAAACTATTTGGAGATATCATGACACAAAACACAGTTTTAAAAGAAATTGGGAGCCTGGAACACATTAACATTTTTCAAAACCTATAACGTAAAATAATGAGTTCACCAATCAAAATAAGAGCAAATAAATGCATAAAATATTTTGTCAAGGTGCTACTGTGTGGCTCAGCTATTTATATTTTAGTGCATAGACACAGGTGAAGAAAATGTTACCAAATAGACACAGAGGAAGATTCTAAAGGGACATTCTTTCATTGAAAATATCAAATTGTACTGGACAGAATATTTTTATGGCCTCCTTCCACCAGTAAGTTACTTCTCATTTGGGGTCTCCCTTTGTTTGGACCCTTTGACCAGGGTTAGATAAACTCTAGTTCAACTCTTGAGACCTTTGTTAGTTAGAAGTCTCACCTCTTTCTTCTTTACTTTCCGGTTCCTCCTATTTTCCCCACTTTCTCTTACTTTTCTTATTTCATTCCTTTCCTCCACTAAGGCTTTCAGTCTCTAAGGCTGAAAATAAGAGAGGTTTTGATTACCTGTTTATGATCTTTTCATAAACACTGTTTGCCTAAATACAAGTTAAATTTTGAACACATGTGTATTTGGCTAGAGTTTAAAACTAGGAAGCCACTGGCTGATTCTTAGAAGTCGTTTGCCATATAGACATTCTGCTATATCAGTGGCTATTGGATTTAGCCTTTGGTGTTGCATTCCAAAAGAGGCCAAATTTGGAAAACCTTGACACTAACATGTACAAAAACCAATGTCTCTGCAGCTCCTCCGGGAAGCAAATACAAAAATAATTCCATGGTGATTGGATCCATGTGATTTGATACAGCCCACTTGAAGTGTGGTTTCAAGAAAAAAGAAAAAAAAAGAGTGAGGCCCACAAAGATATACTGCAAACTTATTTATGTTATTTGGTTCAGTATTGTATACTGTAATATTATCTCTCTGCGAGCCTCTCAGCTTGACTTTTTCCTGATATGCCTGTGTGTTTATAATGTCAGAAAAAAAATGTAAAGTATAGATACTACATTTCTTATTTGGTGTCTTTTATAATCTCCTGCAGATCTTCAGGAAACTGCTAAGCTGAATTCTCCTATCTTAAAGAACAATGCCTCAATGTAAAATATCAAAAACACAAATAGGAGGAATAATTTATGGGAAATGGGGTTTTCACTGGGTGAAAAATATTTCTTTTCTTCTGTATCTCTTAATGTATTTTGTCACTCTTTAGCACAATTTGTATGGAGATGACCCATTTGCTATATTTTAAATACATTGTATGTTAGGGACTGACTATATGTTTCAGGAAACAAACTCAGGATTAAAAAAGCATATGGTAAACATGTGCTGGTGTTATGTGTAATGGTGGTTTCATAAAATGAGAAGTAATATATACGTGAGCCGAGCAGATAAAGTGACTGTGGTATGTACTGTCCAGGCACTTGAATGATTTTGCCCTTTGTTTCTTCTCTTGGTTGTCAAAATGTTCAGGTAAGCCCCAATTTCATTTAGAAGTACATTAATATTTAGACAGTTCAAACATATTTTTTATTAGGAAAGGATTCCTCCTATTAAATGTAGACAAAAATCTACAATTTCACTTTCTATGTGAGGTTTCCTTAAATGTATGTAATAATCATAACTGTTTTTAGAATTTATCCTTTCACAAAACAAATAAAAGAATCCTCTCAAATGTAAATTAATTTCAAAGAAACAAAGTCTACTGCAGTTAGAAAACCAATATCCTTTACACTGTATGAGACAGTCTAATTTAATTACATCTTCCAAGAACTAAAAATATTCACTTTGTAAGGGGTCCTTTTTAATTTCAATGTCAAGCTTCATTTAACAACATTAGTGGTATTGGAATACTGTCTTGTGTTCAAATAATCCCATCAACCTTATTTCTTAGATTTGAAGGAAACAGGAAGATAAACTTACATTATATTTGTTTTATTTAATTTTTGTTCTTTAAAATTATGGAAAGTTTTACCTTTTTCAATTTGAACAAAAGACTTGAATCTGAGAGGAATTAGAATAAAATATATCTCTTGGAATATTTGAGCATTTTCAATGAATTTGAATGGCATTAAAAACTCTGAAACTTCAACAGAAAATAATAATATAAATACTTATACTTCTAAAAGTCAGAAAAGCACTCATAATATTAATTCCATAATTATTTGGTATATTTACTAATCATTTCTAATGCACATATGAAAATATGTATTTTTTCAATACGTATATATGCATGTGTACATACAGTTACATATAATCATATAATCATTAATAATTTATTGTTATATCATTATTTTATACTATATATAATAATTATTATTGTTATATCATTATTTTATACTATATATAAAATACTATATTATATCATTATTTTATACATATATATATATATATAAATACTACCACTATTAGAAACCAAACTATGTCTCTGACAAAAAAATACCAAAAATTAACTATTCTACTATTTACTCGGGAAAATTTTTGACAAGAATTTTTTGCATTTATTTAGGAGAATATTGTTGCCTCATAACTTCCTACTTAAATTATTATAATTTAATTTATCTACTTCCAACTTGACCCTCTCTAATCAATCTGCCACACTTCCACCAAAGTGATATCAGGGTATGACTACGTCTCTCTTCCTGCTTAAGTGGCTCTATATTCTTTTCAGGTTAAATTCAAGTTGCTAGAGCACACCATTCAGGAGTTTCATTATCTGACCTCTGTCTGTGTCTTTTTGTATTTCCTATTATACCCCATTCCCTTTTGCTACCAATTTACCATTGCCCAAATGATCAGTCTCTCTCCTCTACTCTATGTGTTTTATGTGTTCACAAATGCCATTTCCTCAACCTAAAATATTCTTCCTCCCCATTCTAATCAAATTTAATCTTAATAGTCTTTTAAGATTCAAATCAAGAATCACTTCTTCCTGAAAGCTTTTTATCACTTCTCCTGTCCCCTACTCTGATATCCATTTCCAGTTACTAACTCCTTCACTGAAATACAGCAGCCTTTAAAACACAAAAAGCCAACAGATTGCCACACAGAAAAATTATCTGCTGACCTGAATTAGTCATTACCTAATGCCAAATCTATTCTTGCTTTGGCTTTCTTCTCTAGACTACCCAACATGTGTGTGTACACACACACACACACACACACACACACACACACACACACACAAATGTGACACCAGCACTGGTATCAGAGACCCTACAAAGATCAGCAGGTGAATATTCAGTACACCTGTCCCTGTTCCCACCATATGTTAGCCTCGCCACCCTTATTTCAGCCACAAAAAATAAGGTTATTTCACTCTGATTCCCTTGAGTCATTATTTCATTCTGTTTATGTATGGCCTCTTTTTGAGAGCTGATATTCTTCCCTGCTTAATATACAATATCATTTTGACCACTGGACCTCAAAATCTTTTATAAATACCACCCCAATTTTTTTGAGACGGTTAGAAATCACTACAACTCCTTGTGAGAACATCCATATGAATATTTCATGATCATCAAATTGCTTTTTCAACACAAATATTCAGAATTCAGTCAGTATCACTCAAAGAAAGTAAATTCTGATGCTACATGTTCTGCTCCTAATCCGAATCTATTTTAAGTTCTGGAGCTTCAACTCAGAGTTAAATTAGACTATAAGGAGCAAAACTATTGCAATGGTTGAGCTTACAGTTTTGCAAAACAAATCCCCATTTGATAAAACAGTTCTCTGATTATTTGAGAACTGGATGCACGAATTAGGTTTGACATTAAAAGAAGAAAAGTCCTTAACCACTAGAGAAAATAATTTTCGATCCTGAGAGATCCTACAAAGTTTCAAGGTAAATAATGCATTTTCACAGGTATATGGAATTGGCCCAAGGCCATCACTGTGCGTGTTCATGTTGGGTGGGGACAGTTGATACATAGCTCCAGTGATGAAGAAAGAGGTTCTGTAGGGACCCACCTGCGTCAGCGAGAGGAGCATCAGGCCACACACGTCCCTCCTGACAGGGCACATTGGTGTTGACATACTTTCTGTGCATGGCCCAGCTACTCTTGTGGCCTGGAGTCAGACTGGCATCCTAGTTGAAAGTTTTAACAAGTGCAGGAAAGAGGATATAAACATTTGGAAGCACTTACTTGCTTTTTATTTCTGGAGCGAAGTACTCTCTTACTCTGGGAGAAGGAGGAATGTGCCTTGTTTTTAGATAACAGAGTATTAAGATGCCAAAGACTAAAATGTGAAATGGAAAATAAGATTCAGGCCTAAAAGAGAGTCAGTTTTAAGTGTCTGCCAAACAGAAATGAATTTAGTCATCCCCCGGTACTTTTGATTTTGTTTTTGAATCTGACAGAAACTTTTTTGGTTAAAGAGGGATCTCCTAAGTGAGCAAAACATTGGGTGTTTTGATTATGGAAAAGCCAACCTAAAAGAACTGAAAATTATTTTGCTGTTTCTAAATAATTATCCACGTATCACTATATCATATCAAAAACCACTAAAAATTTTATGTTCATGAGGATGGATATTTTTCTGTTTCATATTAAGTTTTCTTTATCATCATTACAAATGTAAAGGTGGAGGTACAGGGAATAGTAATAAATTGAATAACCTTATTTTCCTTCCCTATGTTAAGTCTTACCAACCTTCAACCAACAATGTTCTCTGCCCACAAAATCCATAAAGATATTCTTGAATGGGTTTATTCACAGTGCAAAGATGCTTCATGAAATATATAGCATTCACCAAATGCTGATTAAAATAATCTTCCTAAGTTTTAATCATTTAAAGATTTTAGGCAAAAAAAAAAAAAGACCGATAGACAAAGGATAATTTGAATACTCTCTTGAAATCACAAAAAAGAAAACAACTTTAATTGCCTTTAGAAAGAATGGTTACATTGCATTTAGAAAGGATGACTTCCACGTACAGTAATCTTTATAAGCCATTTATATATCCATTTGAAGTACAGTCTCTGAGTACTGTGTATATTGGAAGTAAGTTTGGAATGTTTGAAAGAGATTAAAATAGCATATAATCCTCCCTAGAACCTTAGAATGTTACCATCATTACAATTCTCTACATGATTTTACAATTGTATTTTGCTGTTCACTTGGTTTTCCTTCTTTCCTGCGTGTAGAATTCGAGAAGGAAGAATATGGGGCAGTGATGGAGGTATCAATAGTGTTAGGCTTAAGTGATGAATAAGAATGCGAAGATGGGGAGTGTAGAAGAGAACTCCCCTCACTAAAGAGGCTGATCCTCAACCAACGATGCATTAGATAGAGAAGTAAAACATGAGTATGCTTCAAAGGAACCAACAACACCCTATTTCCTTTAGTTTATTGTCATCTTCTCACTGAATCTACTTCCACAGATGTAGTTAGTGCAACTGGCTTTTCAAGTAAGGAAACCAAGCCCCAGAATTAGTAAAAGTCATACAGCTGTTAACAGAGCCAAGACCCAATTTCCTGTGCTTTTTCTGTTATGCCTGTTTTCTCATTATTCCATGTTTTTCTCAATGAAAGAACCGTGACATCGTTATGAAAGTCAACACAGTCTTGAAGAAAGTTTCCAGTGCTCAAATCTGGAATGTTCTCTCAGAGTAACAATTGAATCCAGAACATTGTTTCATGGTAACAATTGAAACCTATAATGTCCCCCTAGAGTAACAAATCAACACTCAATAAGAAGGCCTTTCAGTGTAGTCCTTTTCCAAATACCTCTGAGTTGGGTGGAGGAATTAAAGACAAGGGAAGACCTTATCTGAGACTTTCTAACCCACATACAAGAACAGATCAAAATGAGCACTCAGCATGAGGTACGTAAAAAATGTGAAATGGGTACTATGGACAAAATAAAAAGTGACGTAAACATTATTCTCTCCCCTCCGCACCCCACTTTCCCAATCTTTGTTCTAGTCATCTTCTCCTACAACAGTTGCCATGAAAAGCACTCATGAAGGACCAAAATTTGATGGCCCTGATGCTGAGGCTCTGCTCTTGTGAAAATCCAGGGATCAGGTTGGATTTCTAGGTCACTAACATCCAAATGGAAAGGATGTTATATATGAACTGCAGCCACTCAGCCTTGCAACCAAGGGACAACCCCATCCCCCACCCCTTCCACATCTGTCAGGGCCTATCCCTCCCTGCTCCATCTCCTCCCGGGCTATCAAAATTCTGAGCTTATTTCTGGACTTGTTTCCTCCTTAGATCTGCTTATAGGAGCAAGGATCTGATAATTATTGATTCACTTACTTTTTCTTGCTTAGAGAGATAAATTATAATAATACTAGGAATTATAACACTCCTGCAGCTATGTCTTTTTGATCAGTAAAACAGTACTCAACTTGCTTCCTCATAACGGAACATTCTCAACCAAAATACATTCAGTGTAGCACGAACCACAGCAATATTTTTAAAAATATTTTTCATCTGAACCTACATTAAAGTAGAAATAGATCAGTTAACTCTGATGAGGTGATTTATGCAAAATGTGTAATCCCAGCTGCTATGAGAAAAACAAAGTAATCAAAGTAAATGTAAGCAATTGCTTAGTAAATATCTAAGCAATGAACAGACCCTCTCTTAGGTAACTATCGCCAAAGAAGGCTTTTTTGTTGTTGTTGCCAAAAAACAATTACATCTCTAAAATTCACTCCACTAGTGCAATGCATAGATGTTCACAGCAGCTGCAGGACGTGTTTTGTATTATTGGAGAACAGAAGAACTTTATGATGGTTTGTACTAACGTCAACAGAACTAAGTTTCCCAGAATCCCCTTCCCTGTATGTATCTGGTTAGAGATGGCCAAAAGAGAAGTTTGTGTGAGATTTGGAAGGCTAAAGTGAAGATGCACACGTGACTCTCTGAAGCTCGGTATGAGCAGAAGGTGGCCCTGGAGTTCATGAACAGTGTTGCTAACCGGCTGGCTCGCCTTGCTGGGAAGGAGAAGCAGCTGGGCCTACAGCCCCCATCCCAGCTCCCACTGGATCTCCTTCTGCTTCTCTGAGGCTCTGTCTCATTGCTTCTTCTGCAAAAAACCTGCACCAGTATCAAGGTTGGAGGAAATGAAAGACAGAATTTTGTCCTCACGGGTCCAGTATGTCCTTTCATGTTCTAGTTTGTCTTCATTTTCCTCTGCTTTGGATTCAGGCTTTCTTTCCAACAGCTGACCTACAACAACTTCAGACCACCAGTACACAGAGAGACGGGCAGCAGCTTTACAGAAATTTCTTCACCAGCTGCCACAATTGCATAATGTCTGTTTCCTCTGATAAGTCCCTTGTTCCACTTCCACTTCCCTTATAGATCACTTATTGATACAGAATCATGCCCAGGGAACAGCAACTGGACCCTAATCACGGAATAGGTGTGGAGTCTCTGGATGAATTTCTATACCCATGCCCCTGTGCAGCAACCCCCTTTGAATTTTGGCTAGCCTTGTGACTCACTTTTGATTAATTGGGTAGAAGTGATGCTCCGTGACTTTTGAGGCTAGGTCATAAGAAGCTTGCAGGCTCTGACTGGTCTCTTGAAAAACTCACAGTGAAAGAACACAGACCCCCTGTAAGCAGTTTACTATCCTGAGACTACAGTGCTGTGAGAAATCCCAGTGACTTTACTGGTGCCCAAAGAATGCTATATAATTAATGTTTTATAATTAATTTATAATAGAATGGTTTCTGGGTGGTCCTATTCTTGTCAGGAAATAAAAGCTACAATATTGCATTCACCTGCCTGGATAAAGACCTTGCCTCACTTTTGCCCCATCTCTGTACTGCGTCTGGTATTCTTGCTTTCAATCTCTCTTCAATCCATTATGCACATTACTACTATATTAAATCATGTAAGAATATCAAACTTATTATGTCATTTTACTATTAAATAACTCTTCCAAGGGTCCCATTATACATGGGGATAAAGTTTAAATCTTTCATTCATCTTACATCTCTAGTTCCATCTCCATTTTCTACTGTCCTCCAAAATGGATTTCCCTACTGTAGTCAAAGTCATAGTTCACATCCCTGGATATGCCTTGGTATTACCACCATCAAGGGTTTGCTTACCCTGCCCTCCCATTAGACTTCCAATCTTCTCATTTAGCTGCATGAATTCCACCCATCTTTCAACCTCCAAGTTGCAGCCTATCTCCTTCATGAAGCTTTTCAGTTCTTGTCTCTTCTCTTCCTGTTACACTTACTATAGAAATCTTACTTATATTTCTGTGCATATTTTTATTCCCTAATTAGATTACAATTATATTGAAGAAAGGTATGTGTTATTCATCTTTATGTTTTTCTAAAAGAAAGTATTTATTGAAGTGGTAGATTTATTTATTTTCCCTCTTTTATGATCTTAAAATAAAGTACTTTGAGAGAAAATAAATTGTCCCAAACTATACTGAAGAAATTATACTGACAGCTTTCAATGAAACTTTTAGCAAAACTATCACTAGCTCTGGTATTTACACTCAAGAGATGACTATGGAGCAATTTATCTAATCTTTATAAGCATGAAAATCTCCTTTTGATTAAAAATATTAAGAATTCCTCTCATGCTAGTGATTGTACTTTTGACACAATGCATAACAAAAAGCTACTCTGCATTCCACGTTACTTATAAACAAGTGTCTATTTTATTAATCACAGCAGCATGCCAATAAAATTAAAAATCGTATGACAAATCTCTGCAGCATATGCTATTTATTTATTTAGTCTGTAGGTAATGATTGAGGTAAATATAGATTCTAAGGTCAGATTCTAAGGCACCTTGCAATAACTTCATGTCCCCATATTTGACACTCTTCTATAATGCTTTTGACATGTCTTGGAGGGATTACTTTTGAAGAATCATCACTGTTTAAATGTCATTTTGGAAAAGTTCAGCTTGGTTTGGCAACAACCTAGATGCTCAGAAATAGAGGAATGATTATGTAAGTTATAATAGGTCCACACAATTAATTTTATGGACACAAAATACATTAAAATTTTGTAATAACAAAGAATTTTATTTTTCTAAATTTCCATAAAAATTGTATGTATAGTATGAACACAGATACACACAAAAATATGCATAGAGAAAATAATGAGCAAAAATAAAGTGTTACATTTCCTTTGTATTTCCTTAATCAGAGTATGGGTAATTACTTATTTTTTAATTTATATTTTAACTTATATTTTTAAATGTTCATATATATATATATATATATATATATATATATATATATATATTATGGCTTTACTGGGAAAATGTAATATACTTAATTTCTTAAAGGTCAGAGTTTACCTAAACAGTCTTAGTCCTCTCTGTGGCTCTACCAATCATCAATAACCATAGTCCCAGAAAATACTCATGCAGCCTTACAATTAAAGAAAACATACTCACTAAATGCACTGCCTTAGCTACAAAGTAATACTTTAAAAACTATATTACATACAATATGTCAAGCACCAGGGCTTTTAGTTCTTATATTCTGTGATTTTGTAAACAAGCCTGTGTTCTACCTAGCCATAGACTTGACAACTTTTAGGCTTTGATCATATCCCCTCTTAGCTTTCATGTTTCTTGCATAAAGCATCTTAATTTCATGAATCGAGGTTCATATGGGAACCCCTTGATGATTTTACTGAGTGTTTTCTGGGATTCTTCCAGCTCTATTTAGTCTGAGGAGTGGTGACCTGGAGAATACATAGTATTCCAGTTCTAATACTATTGTAGGATGTTTTCTGATTTGTTTCCAGTTTTCTTTATGAGGGAGGCCATTGGGTTGGGGCCTTTGGGATCAGTCTGCAATTATTCTTAAGTCACTTTCTTGGGTTATAATTGAAACCTTGAAGCCATCAGTTCTACACTCCTTCTTTTTCTTTTTCTTCAAAAAGATCTCTTACCTACATATACACATTAAAGCTCATCTGTCAGTTTTTTACATTCACATAACAGTGAATTTATCTTTAAATTTATTTCCATGAGCCTGACATCTTATAGTCCAAATACCTTGATAGCAGCTTCAGTTGGAGATTTTATTACCCAGACAATTTACTAACATGTTAATAATAATAAAACAAAAAAGTAATCTCTAGATGATTTCCCCATTACCATCCTCCAGTTAGAAAAGTGCTTATTTATTTTTGCCCTTTGTTTCCTGTCTCTAAGTACTTAACTCACAATAAAAACATTTTCCCTAATGCCATGGTAACTACTGAGAAGTTTTCTCAGTCATTTTGTCTTTTATCTAATAGTTTACTTTTACAGTGTGTATTGACGTAATCTGACCATGTATTACGACTTCTAATAACTTGTTATGCATCCTATTGAAAGTCATTTTTTCACATTCTCCTAGTGAAAGCACTTAAATCCAAGGGACTCCAAATGAAAAATTTTCATCGGCATCTTACAGTTGATTATCAGAAAGCCTTTTCATCCATAACGCAATGTGTTCTGAATCTCAGTGTGTGCTCAGGGAAAGAGACAGACAGCTCTCATATCTCTTCTCCTTATAAAGGCACCAAAAGTATGACCTCATTTAACCTTGATCACCTTTTACACAGACCCTACCTCCAAATGTGGTCACCTTGGGGGTTAGTGCTTCAACATACAGGGGGGAAACATAAACATTCAATACATAATGTATATAATAACTTTATTTAAAATAGTCAAAAAATGGAAACAACTGAAATATCATTAACTGGTGAATTAACAAATTATGGCATATCTCTATAATGGAATATTATTTGGCAAAATAAAGAAATAAATTACTTATACATGCAAAAATACGGAAGAATCTCATCAAAGAAGCCAGATCCAAAGGGAAGATACTATGTGGTTTTATTTATATGACATTCTGGAAAAAGCAAAACTGTATTCAGGAATTAAATTAGTGATCGTTACGGCCTAGTTTTAGAAGAAAAGGATTGATTACAAAAAGGAGAGCACAAGGGAAAGAAATATTCTACTGTTTATTATGGTTTTGATAGATGTATACATGACTGTATACATCTGTCAAAACCTATCACTTAAAATGTGAATTTTACACTTAAAAATGTGAATTTACTGTATATAAATTACAACTCAATATACTTGGTTTAAAGCCACGTGCAAAAGAATGAAACTAGACTGCTATCGGTCACTATGTACCAAAATTAACTCAAGATGGATCAAAGACCTAAACATAAGACCTGAAACAATAAACTGCATAGAAGAAAACATAGGTACTAAACTTATGGACCTTGGGTTCAGAGAGGATTTTATGAACTTGACCTCAAAGTCAAGAGAAGTAAAGGCAAAAACAGATAAATAGGACTATATCAAACTAAGAAGCTTCTGCACAGTAAAAGAAACCATCAACAAAACAAAAAGGCAACTAACCAAATGGGAGGAGATATGTGTGAACGACACCTCTGATAAAGGGCTAATAATGTGTTTCCCCGAAAATAAGACCTAGCAGGACAATCAGCTCTAATGACCCTTTTGGAGCAAAAATTAATATAAGACCCAGTCTTATTTTACTATAAGACCGGGTATAATATGATATAATACCAGGTCTTACATTAATTTTTGCTCCAAAATACGCATTAGAGCTGATTATCTGGCTTGGTTTCATCTTTGGGGAAACAGGGCATCCAAAATATATAAAGAACTCATAAAACTCAACAACAAAAAAACAAACAATCCAATTATAAAATGGGCAGAGAACCTAAACAGACACTTTTCCCAAAAAGACATACAAATGGCCAACAGATATATGAAAAAATGCTCAACTTCATTAGCTATTAGGAAAATGCAAATCAAAACCACAATGAGATACCACTTCACACCTGTTAGAATGGCTATAAACAATAAGACAAGTAATAACAAGTGGTGGAGATGCTGTGGAGAAAACGGAACCCTCATACACTGCTAGTGGGAATGTAAATTGGTACAGCCACTATGGAAAACAGTATGGTGGCTCCTCAAAAAATTAAGAATAGAATTACCATGTGACTCAGCAATTTCTCTTCTGAGTATCTACCCAAAAATCTGTAAACATTTATCTGTAAAGATATTTGTCCTCCTATGTTCATTGCAGCATTATTCACTGTGGCCAAGACATGAAACAACCAAAGTGGCCTTCAATAGATAATTGGATAAAGAAGAGGTGGTACACATATATGAAATGGAATATTACTCAGCCATAGGAAAAGATAGAATACTGCCATTTGCTACAACATGGATGGATCTTAAGATTATCATGCTAAGTGAAATAAGTCAGAAAAAAATTGAGAACCATATAACTTCACTCATATGTGAGATATAAAACTGAAAACAACAAACGAACAAGACAAACAAACAAAAACTCATAGACACAGACAACCGTGGTTACCAGAGAGGAGGTGAGAGGGGGTTGGAGAAGAAGGTAAAGGGGGTCAAATACATGATGATGGAAGGAGAACTGACTCTGGGTGGTGAACATACAATGTGATAGATAGATGACCTACTACAGAATTGTACACTTGAAATCTATGTTGTTTTGACCATTGTCACCCCAATAAATTTTAATAATAAAAAATATATATCACATGAGCTTTACAGCCAGCACTTTTATGTCCTTGCTCCTTGATGCAGCAACACACACCAGTTCTAGTGAATCAGAGAAGATGCATGTGTTAGTCCTGTCCAGTTTCACTATTGTGACTTTGGTCATCATAACTAAGTAGAGAAACCTATGTAGTTTTTGTTGATCATTGTTACCCCCAATAAACTTAATTTTTTAAAAATTTAAAAATTTCCTTAGGGAAGACTTCCCTGACTTTCAATCTACATGGGTTTTTCAGATCATAGTATGGGTCACAGTGGTAATCATTTTAGTTTATGATTATTCGTTTTTTCTTTTTCTCCTCTACTAACTGAGGCAGAGATCATGTCTGTTTTGTTTACCATTGTTCCCCTTTGAGCACGTTGCCAACAGAACGTAGATGTTTAATACATATTTACTGAATGAATGAATAAAAGCTGTCCCTTAAAAATTTTTTTAAAAAAGGACACCTGAAGAATTGAGAACTGCAGGAAGCCTAGATATAATCCTCACAGCCCTGAACCATAGCAGAAAGGCAGGTTTGGTGGAGCTGTTGTGCAGAGGATCACTGCCTCCTTCAACGTGCTCTTGCCAGATAATGTAGAGTTTGCGGTTGTGTATAAATGAAGGGCCCAGTCTCTGTTCTTAAGGATCTCAGTGACTAGTGAACTATAATTTCTATATCACTACCATTCCCACCAAATTATGGAGCATGAGAACAAAAGTGAAATGCTTGCCCAACATTTCCCCTTCCAAAGTTTCCCTCCTCGTATTTTGCATAAGGAAAAATAGCTGGTATTTAATATTCAGGGTTACTATGGACTGAATTGTATTGCCCCAAAATTCATATGTTGAAGCCCTAACCCCCAAAGTGATGCTATGTGGAGATGGAGGCCTTTGGGAGATGATTTTTTTTAAAGGAGGTCATGAGGGTGACGCTGTCTTGATGGTATTTGTGCCCTTATAAGAAGAGACACCAGGGAGGTTCCTTCCTCTCTCTCTCTATCCTTGAGGACACAGCAAGAAGGCAGCCATCTGAAAGCCAGGAAGAGAGCCCTCACTAGAAACCAACTAGTACGCTGGCACCTTGGATCTTGGACTTCCCAACCTGCAAAACTGTGAGAAATAAATTCCTATTGTTTCAGCCACCCAGTCTATCGGATTTTATTATGGTAGGGCTAATAGTACAGTCCTTTGGCTTTTAGAGTTTCAGTTAACTGTAAGGAGACTAGGAGGATCTCTGCAATCACCAGACATCCTGACTCCATAACAGACTTTCTGTAACTGACACTAAACTATGCTAATGAATGTATTGGGGTCAGGACACTTTCTCATTAGGATAGCAAGCTAGAATAGTAAACATTAGAAGTCATCAATCAGCTCCTGAACATATTGAATGCAAAGGTGCCCAGGAGGGATAGAGAGTGGGAGGGCTAGGGGTAGTAGGCAATAATAATTTTATTATGTACACCACAGTAGGCAATTTGATACTTAAGAAAAAATATGAGCTTTGGAGAAAAGTAGACTTGGATTCAAATCTTGGCCCTTTCTCTTATAAACTGTGTAGTTTTGAGCACGTTATTCAAACTCTGAACCTCAATCTCCTCATCTGTAAAAGGTAGGTAACAAGCAGTCTCTACCTCAGGGCTTGTCAGAAGCATTAAGTGAGATAATATACACAAGATACTCTTTATATACGTAGGACAGTTAAGTCCTTTCTACTTTTACAGTCAATGAACAATAGGTCATTGAGATAAAATAAAAAAGCCAAATGATCTCTGTCAAGTAAATATAAGCTGGAAACCATGCCCCAGCATGGCCTGTCTTGGAAAATATTGAAAATAAGTAAATTCTTGAAGGTCAAGATCAAGGCACAGTTCTTGTCATGTGATATGAAAATAACAAATAATTGTCAAAAGAAGAGCTGTAGGAAAGTGGTCAGGTTCCAAAGGACTAATGCTTAATAATAGAATGACAGACCTCCAGATCAGAAAAGTGGAGACGGGTTTTAGGTTGTGTAGGAATAGGATATTGGAATCTTATCGATGTACCTCAAGAACCACTGCCCTGTCATCTATATTTACGTTCCCTTATACATCGATGCTGATCATGACATTTCAAAAGAGCAGAGAGTAGGAAAACTGAGAACCTACTGAGACATCCCAAAAAGCAGGAATTTGTTAGTTTCTAAAATAGTTGATTTTTATCTGGGAATGAGAAGGAATCCTGAATAATATTCTTCAATATAATTATCAGCCAAGTTAAAAATTAGTTTTAATAAGGCCTGCATATAATACATGACGCATAATGGATCCAGCATCCATTTAATCTCAACCAATGGCACAAGGAAACTTCAGATACTCTTCTTACACTGAACTTGAAGTTCCGAACGCCATTACATTGGCTTCACGGTCTCCGTGAATGGTCAGCACTGACCTCTAGTGGCAATCCTCGTTAATCACAGCTCGGTCCTTCAGTGACCCCAGGGAAAACACCCATGCCAGGCGAGGGCTTGCATAAGGAAAACAGTTATCCAGGCTGTCAGCCCCAAGGTTCCAGTGAGATCATATTTATATCATTATTTGTTTTGTTTTGTTTTTGTTTTTGTTTTTACCATGAGCACTTCTCTCAGCTCACAATGGAAATCTGAAAGGAGTGGTTTGTAGAGTTTTATGGAAAACCTCTAAGAAGCAAAAGATAATAGCCTTGAACGCTCCAAGATTTTGAATCTGGATATATGACCTCAGGTGCTCATCACACATACAAACTAAACAATGGATATTCAATGATCTTACATATGTATTTGTTTATTCTATTTACAATTTTCCATGGGGAAAATTGTAAAGACGTTGCTCAGCCAGTTAAAAATAGGGCTGGGGACCCTCCTATGCAGAAAAACAAATAGACATTATTCACAGAAGAAACAAAAGACAATCTCTACTCTCAAGTACATTGAAAATTAATAGGGAAAAGAGGACTCATAAGTTTAATTCTTTTTTTCTGTCTCTAATAGAGGAATCAAACATGCAAGCAACTATAAATAAAAAACACAGGGAAGGAGAGAGAAAGCAGAACAATGAGATAGAGAAAACGATGCATTAGGTAACTGTAAATTTTAGGGTTTGAATTTGTTTAAGGGCAGGTATTAGAAGTGATCTTAAAGATGAATGATCCATTCCAAGCCTGTTATTTTAAAGGGAGGGAAATAATAAATCCAGAAATGTGATTCAACTTTCCTAAAATCCCAAATCAGTAAGTGGAAAACTGCTATTCAAAATCTCACTTCACTAGTTATTCCATCGTAAGCTATGTCCTATCTTATAAGAGCTAAGCTTCTGTTCAACTTGGACTTTGAGAGAAATTTTGAACATAAAATATGCTATTTTAAAGCAAATCATTTCTCGTGTAGCTACACTTAGAGATAAACTCATTGAATGAAATATATATTTACTATTGACCAATGCAAATGGCTAAAGGATGAAGGTGATACTGGGTACTTTATGCCTGCTTTTATTTTATCATCTATTAATTTAAAGTTTAATTCTATCTATTTAAATTTTATTATACATCATAAATGATACCAAATATAATTCAGTTAAGGTACAGAATTCTTTGCTTTCTCTCTTGAATGTAAGTATCATTCAAATTCAGATTATTTCTAGTAGAGTTCCGCTATCTCTTTCTTTCCCTTTCCTTCATTTACATCATTTGTTGCTGTGCTTCTACCCCAGGCAGTAAAACAATATGGGCTATTCGATTTTATATTCCTAGAATACCTAAAAGTGAGAAAGACGAGAGTTAGAAATCTATGGGAAATCCCTTTTTTTCACAATTTCCACCCAGAGGGTTCAGATTGTTTGGATATGTTTCAAATAAACATCCTTCTTCTTAGTGTAGTTGATACATATTTTTCAGCCTCCAGGGGAACACTGATCTGCTAAAATTGTCATTTTTCAGCTAAGTTATAATTTGATAATCCCTTAAGACCATCTGACAGGTTTCATATCTGTTCTGACAGACCTCAATATAAATAAAGAAGGTTTTAAATAAAATTGAGAAAAGCTTACTTGAGGAAAGTAAAATGGCATAGAATGAGGGTATGACTCACTAAAACTCCTATTCTACTTAAGAACAAACTATTTAATAAACTCTATTGTTAAACCTAAATGTAGGGATTGGGCTTTTATGATCAACTGATTATTATGAGAAATCAAAAGGGACCATACAGACATAAAGGAACTAATATTTGTTAAGAGTTAGAAAATTATAAATACAATTCTATATAAACATGTACAATATTATAAATACATAACAGAAAACTCTACTGAATGTAAGTTATTCATTTTTGATGACTGATTAGGATTTTGCAGTGACTCAGTATTATGCTGTGAATGTCAATTATCATTGGATATGGACTCAAACTTTGGTTAAAATAAAGGAGTTACTAACAGAGTAATGGAAAAATAACTATCAGACTTGTTAAGTTAAGACCACCAGTTCTCACTGGGACCTTCAATTGTAAGTCAAGACTTTCACTGGTAAGTCGATTACTCAAAGTAGTGCAGGGTGAATAGGATGTCAAACATGGCTCTGCAAGAGAGCCTGAAACTATCCAGCAACTTTTTCCCAGCACTTTTGTGAATGAAATTTCATATTTTTTGACTGAGAATTTCCTATTTTTTGACAACCATTTCACTTATCTATCCAAAGAACATCATGAAATAAGCAAACACAGAAATACATACAAGGATCATTTCAGCATTATTTAAAGTGTCAAAAAAAATGCATGAAGCCACATACTCAACATAGGGGAATGGTGAAATGCATTCCTATATAGCCATCTGATGGACTATTCTGGGGCCATTATGAATTATGTTTTATGAAGTTTAAAAACCAAGAAAAAAGATTCATAATAAAGAGTTAAGTAAAAAATGCCTAGGTACAAATCTGAATTTAGTTTTATACAAATATACCTAGGAAAAAATCCTAGAGAGAAATATACCAAAATATTAATCATCATTTTCATTGGGTAGTGGATTATTGATTATTTTAACTTTCATCTTTGCGAGGCTGTTTCTTCAAGACATTTGAGGGCACATAAAAAATACGTGCTCGTATGTTTTGTGTATGGCTAAATCACTACACTGTTCATTTTTTCATTTAAAATGCAGGCACTTTTCATTTCTTTTTTCACTCTCTCAGCATGCACCCTAGACTGCAAGGGCACACAAGAAGAAGAAAGCTTTAGTGTACATAATTCTTTATAGATCTTACATTCCTTTCATTTTTTATTTGACCCTAATAATCTCAAGAAGAGGCAGGATATAGGCACTTACAGATTTCCTAGATTTTTCTTTTATTAATATAGACATTTTAGTACCTTGGCATTCATAGCGAATGTTATTAAAAATAAATGTTGTTTTAATAGAGTATCTGACACTAGGAGAGTAGTAAGTTTAAATCCTAGTTACTCTGCTTAGACAAGTTAGATCCCAAGTCTAATGTAACCTTTTCAGAGAGGCCCCCGTTACCTGCTCTTATATGCACCCCCCCCCAGCCAATCTATCACATTACTTCGTATTGTTCTCATAAACTTAAAAGTAACTAAAATGATTTGATTTTTCATTTTTTACTTGTTTAATGCTAATATCTCCAACCACTATCCCTCCCAAGAAAGCGACTCCATGGATGCAAGGATCTTATTCCACTGTGTTCCCCCCACTGCTTTCCCCAAATACTTAGAGCAGTGTTTGGCCTAGAGGAGCATTTAATATATATGTGTTGAATAAATAAACGAATGAGCAATAACCTCTCTGGTTATTTTTCCTATCCTATAAAATGGCTATAATCATCCATACCTTATAGGCTTATCATGAAGATTAAATTAGATAATATATGAGAAAAACTCACATCATAAATGTTGTCACTTTTTTAATCCTCTGTTTGTCATAGCCTGTGGGGGTCCAGCGCAAAATTTTTTTCATATCAATATAATTATACCCCAAGAGCTTCCGAGGAATGGTTTTTAAAACGTAAGCTTACGGTATACGTACTAGTTAGTATACCTATTAAATAATCCAAATTAATACCACTAAGGGTCACATCCACAAGCAGTAACAGCAGTCATGACTCTAACTTTATATACCATGAGACCTTTGAAGAGAAGCAAAAGCCAGGTAAGCTCCTCTAGATGGTGGGGGCCATGATCAGTCATACTCTTTAAGTGCTGAGAGAAATAAGTCACAAGGTGTCAAATAATCAGCAATACTTTCTTGAGGATTTACCCATCCTTAAGGTCATGTTAGGTGACATACTAATACATGGAACAACTGTACAGCCTGGTAAGTGTACAGGTTATTTCCTTTGCTGCCTCAAAAGAATAGTTGGTCCCAAAGAAAATAAAGACCATGTTTTGACTTTGATGATTTGTGGGTCCCAAGAAGATTTATAACTTTATAATTCAAAACGTTGTCACATTTAAGAGCCCCAGAGAGGCTAAAGGCATTACCCAAAGACACACAGCTATTTAGTGGTTAAGTCAAATATACCATTTAATTCACCTAAACGCAACTGCCATCAATGGAGTGCTTGAGGGGCTTTGGCTTTGAACTAAACTGCTGTGGTTTGGGAGAAAGCTAGGAACACGTGCAGCGTTAATATCTTTGAAACATAGTTCATTGAGCAGCTGCTTGGTTAGTTGGTTGGTTGAATGAAGTTTCCAGCTGTCTCTGACTTACCCTAGCTTGAAGGTAGAGATAATAATGACAATTGTGCTTTTTTAAAAACCTGGTACCTCCTGGAACCTTACTCTATCAACTAACTTCAATATAACACCTACTTTTTTTTCCCCTACATGTTTTACACAGAATAACATAAGTATTTCATGACCTCCTGGCTTCACAAAAAAGGGAGTTCTATCCCACTAAACTATCTTTATTGCAAACCCATGTTGTAATTGTAGGAATCTCTTTGCTTTGGCCTGAGTTTCAAGCTGGCTATGTATAAATTGACTTGACTTTCTGGCTTTGTGCTAAATTATATGTGAACTCCTTCTCTGTTAGACTATTTTAATTCCAAATGAATCTTTTAAAAAATGACATTTGTGGTATGTATGACTACATGGTTACAGACAAAATAGAAAAACATAAAAGGTTTGTTACACATCTGGAGAAGATAAATTCTTTTCAATACAGGAAGAGACATTCTACATTACATGTTAACTTCCCATTTTGACAATTAAACACCATGTGCTACTACATAAAACAATAAAATAAAAGTGAAAAATTCAACATTGTTTATAGTTTGATTTCTGGTTGATTGTGCATGATATTATAGGTGACAACTTTTTGCGGGAAACTCATGATTACATTGAATACAAACATCCAGAAATCCCCAAACTATATTGGTTATAGTGCCACACAATGAAATTTGATGATAACAAAAAGTCAAACAACTATTATTTTAGTGTTAGCATTTATACTGAATTCTTACTATTTTTATTAGGTAAAATATAAATGTATAAAGTAAATATTAATCCTTTGTTAAACTATTTAATTAAGCCAGAATATTCCATTCTCTAATCATTTGGATACAAATAGATTACTGAAATGCAAAACCAACAAAAGTTAATCAAATGTTTATTCTCTATTTCTGACAAAAAGGAAAGTTTTTAAGTTAATTCAAATCAACAATTATTGTTGAGGCCCTACTATGTACTCAACATTGCTCTGAGAAGAAATAGTGGTAACTGGAAACCATTAAAAAACCACAGTGTGAGGGAAATTCTGAGCTATTTGGCATTTGTGAGAAATTTAGAGTCATTTTTCATATCAGTCAATATCTCTTCAGACAAAAAGTCTTAGAATTTGTATTTGAATCAACTCAAGATGAAATTCAGAGTTGTGGAGCCTTTACAAAAATTTCTTCAATGTATTAAAATTTTAGTATACATTCTGACTTGCTTTGTACTGTGAAATAATTTATTTCAATTCTGTAACATGACAAAGACAGCATTTTATTGGTAGGTACTACTCCTAGCCTCAGTATTAAAGGATGCTGAGCGGCTGAAATGGTCTATTGTTCCAACCCCACTTGGAATTGATTTCAAAGAAATTTCCTCTGCTTACCGGTCACTCCATACTGTTTCCTAATGTTAGAGGATAATCTACCATCAACCACTTAGAAAATGGATCTTAAAGCTACACTTGCTATCACACCTAGTATTTGGAATCTTGTGTTAAACTTTGCATTTCATTGCATTTGTTCACTTCTTCCTAGGAGTTTTATCACATTTTTTTGTATATAGGGACTATATCTTATTTATCTGTGTATCATATTAAAGTCTGAAACATTGATTTCCAAATAGAAGGTGCTCAATAAATAGATTGTAAATAAAAAATAAATTATTAAATAAGGCAAAAATAGGTTATTACTGGTAACTACTTTTCCGTATAACATTATTCCATAATGTTAATTAAAAAACCATAATTAAAAGAACCATTTATTTAGCTCATAATTCTGTTGGTCACAATTTATGCCAGACTCAGTTGAGTGGTCTTGACTTACACATGTAGTGGACCCACTGGCAGGTCCACTGAGGACTAGATGGTCCAGGGAGACCTCAGCTGGGACAATTCATCTCTGCTCCGTGTGGTCTCTCATCCTCCATCAGGACAGTCTGAATTTGTTATCATGCAGTGTCAGGATTCCAAGACATTGGCCAGAACTGTGCAAGGCCATTGGAATTCTAGGCTCAGAACTGGGTTACAGTAACTTGCACAGCTTTCTGTTGGCCAAAGAAAGTCATGAGGCCAGCCCAGATTTAGAGACACTCCACCTTTTGATGGCAGGAGCTGCAAAGTTTTACAGCAAAAGGTATGCATACAGGAGGGATGAAGATTTAGGTATATTTTTGCAGTCAAGTTATTACAGGCATTCTTCACTTACAAACACCTATCACCATAGAAATGGTATGATGTTCCCAGACAACATCAATACTATTCCAGAATGTCTATAAGGAGTATAACTTTCCCATTGTTTCTGTCTTTAGGCAACTTTTTTTTTTCCTATCTCACAAATAGCACCATTATATCTTAAATTATTTAATACATTTATTATTCAACAAATATTTATTGAGAAAAAACGACTTGCAGGTACCATGTTAAGTACTAGGGATATGAATAAGACAGCTCCTTTCAGAATCCAGTGAAGGAAGATACAGAGAGAAGTAATTACATCAAGGTGTTTTCTTAGTGCTCTGAGAGCATGCAAACAGAAATGACTTCCCAAAGGAAGCAGTATTAAGACTGAATCTTTGGGAGCAAGTTGGAGTTCATCTAGAAGAAACAATAGACCATTAACTCATGGCATCAACAAAGGCAGAGCTGTAAATAGCATTGTGGGACCAGGAAGTAGCTCAGATTGGAGGCAAAACACATAGTCATTATGCAAGAGTGAAAGAGGATAAGGATAAATTATAGGGAAGAGCAAAATGATGAAGGATTCTAAACATCCCCATAGGGCTTTAGATTTTTATCCTCTAGCTAATGAAGAAAAGTCATTGAATAGCTGAACAAGTAAGTCACATGGTCAGTTTTGCATGTTACAAAAGTAATTTCAATGGTAGTAATAGCAAAGAATTAAAGAGAGACAAGAGTGAAAGGTAAGTTTAGAAGACTAGGTTTATGAGGGCATATAGCTCAGATGAATACGCAATTCTACTCAGAAAGCAGAGAGTAGGTCTATTTAACAGTGTAGAGAGCAGGAGACTTAATGATTACACAAAGAAATAAAAAATTGACTTTGAACAGTTTGTCTTCATTCTATTGAGAATGTCATGAAAGGAAACCTCAGGTAGCTATAACAAAAGGCAGGGGTTTAAGTTAGTTGAAACAAAAGGTGGAAGCTATAGCCCTTCTTGCTGGAAAGATACAGAGTTCCCATTCTAGAGAAGTTGTTCTTCCCGAGAATCCAGCTCAATGATAGGAAGACTGATCATAAGCCAACTGGCTGGATTTCCCCTCTATCTAGTACTCATCAATTCTGTGACAATTACTACATTTGGAGGTTCATATGTTCAGGCACCATTCCTTACATTGTGCTAGAAAAAAGCAAAGGCTAAATATGGTGACATACTCATCCAGTCGCCCTGTCCTCTACTTGGGGAGTCGCCCTGTCCTCTACTTGGGGCTGGATATTCTAGTGGGACACTAAAGGGGAGTTGAAAACCACAGCCAGGTTGTAAAAGGAAGACAGACTGAGAGAGAGCAAGTATCTGCAAGGTCTGAACCTGCCTGCCCTTCAAGATTCATCTGAACTATATTTGCACATTTCTTGAATATTCACTCTGCCTCCTGCCAAGGGCCACTACTGCCCACGCCGCTCTCAATGCCTACAAAGCTCTCCTTCCTAGCCACTTCAGCTGGTTAACTTCCATTCTACTTTCAAACGGTGTGGCTCTGACATTACTACCCTACCCCCAAACTATATGAAATTTGTTCTGTTAGATATTTTCTTAGAACAACATTCCCTCCCTTCAGAGCATCGATTTCCATTTGTACAGCTGTGTGATTATTTGATTAAAGCCCATCTCTGTCACAGACTAAAATCCTCATGAGGGCAGGGCGATGCTGGCTTTGCTTTCCAATATCTTCCTGTTGTCTCACAAGTGTTTACTTCATAGAAGGTGCTTGCCAGGTCCGGGTTGATTCATGAGTGAATACACGAATTAATGAGTAATTAATTATGTTTTTTTTAAGGAGAAAGAAAGTTATTTTAATATTTCTAAATTATACATATTAAATATTTTAAAGCTGGGGAATCGGACGCTTTCTGCTTCAGATACGGTTTTAACAGAGTCTTCTTCCATGCTTTTTCTTAATCTGCTTCCAGAATGGGGCCAACAGATCGCCCAGAGAGGAGATAGGGTAGCTTGATCTCAACAATCATTTGGACTCAAGCTCCAGCTTCTCCCTCAATGAGTGCCAGCTGTGGTGGTGGCTTTTGAGATACACATGGCTTTCCTATGAGGTCATTACTGATGGAAACGATCAACACCTCTACCCCTTGGGAAGAGTAAGAAGTCAGCTCCATTCAAATAAGTATTCCTCAGACTCCTGCTTCAGAGACACTCTCCTGCTCCTACTGCAGATGTTTTAGTTTGGGAGACAGGATAAAAGATGACATGGGGGGGGGGGGGCGGTGAAAATCAGAGCAGACCCAATACAGCTGCACTGGGAAAGGAATCATGGCAGAGTTTCCATGTGTCTTACTACAATCCTTTTTATCATCCCCTCCACTTAATTTAGTCAAGCAATGAGACAGTGTTCTAAGTACGTGTTAGTCAATACTGGGCAGGTATAAGAAAATGGTCACTCATTCTATCTCCCATAGAATGGATATTACTAGATTGTAAAGTGGTTTTTTTAGTCTGCTAATGTCATGATATCAGTTTTCATGATGAGTTTATTCTACAAAACAGTCACTAGATATTATCATTCTTATGTGTCAATAGACTGATTGTAAGCAAATGGCTATATAGACCATAATTATCAGATAATACAAATACATAGGTGAAAAAGGGAGAATTCATTATGGAAAATAAGAGCAATGAACAAATTTCTTTGGTCATTTGTCAATCTTGATTTTTTCAGTGAGGAGATTATAATGGTCTAAAATCACTGGTGTCGTGCAGGAGACCCTGCTCGCTGTGCCACTTGTCATGTAGGGTGTCAGGCGGGGCCTCTAGTCCCGCTCCCCACATAAGAATGCAGGATACGGCTAGGCCAAAAAGGGACACCCATGGAGACATAGGTAGGGCAGTCATACCACTATAGTCTCACTGGAGGCTGGATCCACATGACCTGTAACCTGCCATCTGCTTCTCTGCCTGCCAACCAACCAACCGACTGACCAACCAGCGCAGCTGAGGCAGTTATAGCAGTGGCTAATTTAACTGGTTACAGCTGAAGGCCAACTAGCCACAGCTGACAGCCATCTTCTACCCGAGCCAGCACCTTTCCACATGAGGCCAAGAGCCTGGAAACTGCTCTCTGGGACTCTGTCCTCACAACTGGCCTGCATTTCTGTTCCAGTGAGTGATTATAAGGGAGGTATCTGGCTTCATTAAAACCAATGTTTATGGCACTCCCACTATGTATTAGGAACCATGTTTTGCAGGGATCTAAAATGGTATAGGACATTGTAATGCAGAATCTCCAGGTCCCGCTCCCAGTGGGTGGACACAGAATATGGTGAGGCCAAAAAGGAACAACAACGGAGCCATGGAAAGGGGGTTCATACCACTATAGTCTCGATTGCAGCTGGTCGAGACACAAAAGAAAACATCCACCAGTACCCCAAGGAGGGGTCTTCCTATACCCCCATCTCGCTGGCAGCTGGGCGAGACACAGGAAGTAGGATCAACATGATCCACAATCTGCCATACTTGCTTGCTAACCCCACTTGCTAGTGCAACCTGCCATCCACTTCTCTGCCAACCAACCAACAACCAACCCCCTAGCGTAGCCACAGCAGTTTATATTAGTGGCTAATGGCTAACTGATCACAGCTGATGGCCATCTAATAACCGAACCAGCACCTTTCCACGTGAGGCTGAGAGCCTGGAAACTACTCCCTGGGACTCTGTCCCCACAGATATTCTCTGATCATAAATAGTTTACAGTCCAGCAGGGTTGTTTGTCCAATGGGAGATGAGATGGTAGCTGTCTGGGCAAAATCATGGCCAAGGAGATAGCATATTACTTGAAATCGCAATAATAAATTGTGTTAGGTAAAGAAAAACCCCAGAATATTAACACAATTGGAGTGTTTATGAGAAGGAAAAGGCTCATATTACTACAAGCAATTTTCAAGAAGCTGTAAAAGAAAAGGTGGCATTTGGGGAAATGTAGAATCTTAGAAACCTTTGGAGGAACCCTTTGAAGATTTAGTAAATGGGGTTCTGGTTAATGTTTCCATAGACAGGCTGCAGGGGACAGATTATGAAGATGGCATCAGGAAAACTAACAACTCAACCACCCTTCAAACTTGACTGCTCAAAGAGGAGGCTTTCACTCAGGTAAGATCAGAAGACAACACAGGTGTTTCCATTGGGCCAGAAAATAGAGGATTCAAATAGCTATGTATAGGTAGAGAATTAAATTATTTACAATTAATACTTTCAATCAGCACAACAGCATAAACATGTAATGTTATTTTCCTACTACCACGTTCCCCCCCAAAATAAGGTCTACCCCGAAAGTAAGCCCCAGTTAAGATCTCAGCCAGATGGACACATTTAGGACGTTATGATGATGTTCCAGAAGATGACATGACTGTATTTGAATAAATGTAGATTGTTGTACATGAAAAAATAAGACATCCCCTTAAAAATAAACCCTAATGGAGCAAAAATTAATATAAGACCCAGTCTTGTTTTCGGGGAAACACCGTATAAAGGATAAAGAACAAAAATGAATGGGTAGGGAAAGAGAGAGCACAAATGCATAACGAAGAGAGGGCTAACTCCTGCTCCAGAGAAAAATCACACCACAGTGGCAGGCCTGCTGTGCAAAAGCCCATTTAGCAAGAACAGCCCAGACCTTCATTTCAATTTTTATCAGAAGCCACTGGTCCTAAAGTATCACTGGCGCCTACTGAATTTTCACTAGGGACCTAACAGAAAACATCTGTTCTCTTACTTAAAAGTAAATCAATTGATTAAATAAACGTTTGCTTTCTTTCTTCTATTAGAAGCATAGTTATTTCTCTTTTTCTTCCCTCCTGACTCTTTTAATAACTTACTTCTGCCTGTGAGTTAAAATCTGGGAATGAGGTGCTTTCTTTCTGTGCCTACATGGGGAAATTTACCACAGGTCAAGCTGAAATTGTATTGGAAATCCATGGAGGTAAGCAATTTGGTAATGTTTCACATGTAAATTGAAAGCTTATATAACCGCATAAATGACCTCAAGTAACAAAGTCATGTGTGAGTGTGAGTTGTGCGAGTGTGTTTGTGTTTGCGTGTGAATGCACAAAATCCTCACTGCCTTGAGAAAACCCCAACCGTAATATGGAATTTGAATTTTGAAACCTGACCTCTGTGTTTAAACTTATTTCATAGTTTTTAGGAGATTCCATAACATGAACAGATTAGGTCTCCTTTCAACTCAGGATTTTTAACTTGAAAATGGCATTTTTGTGATGAAACTTCTGTGGTTGCAATCCACAGTGCCTCGTATATTTTTCTGAGTCAATAGGATGAACTCCTACATCAGCACCCACTAAACAACAGGATGCACATGAAGCAGCCCCTCGGGAAGCAAGAAGAGAAACAGCAGCCAACGGTACAGCATGGATGCTGTCATTCCCAGCACTAACCCTTGTCCAGCATCTACGACATGCCAAGTATTATTCTAGGCACAGGAGATGCATGGATAAATAGAACAGCATTTGCCATACGGATCTCACAGTCTAATAAAGAAAAGAAATAAACCTCCAGTCACAATATCCCGAGATAAATGCTTTGCTGAGGGATATATAAAGTGACATGAGATAACAGAGGCAGGAAGGAATAACTCTGCTTTCAGCGAAAGTGGAGGGGGACGCAGGGAAGATTCCACAGAGGGAGTAAGATTTGAGCAAGACCTCAAGAAGGGTAAACCCCATGGCTCATGGATTTCTCTGTCATATTTCTATGAACTTGACAAGTTGTTCACTGCTCTGTTCTTCAGCTTCCTCATCAACTGGACAAGAGAACCCACAGTAAGTCATGTGTTTAAAAGACATGTTGGGAAAAGTTTACTTCCCAAGCATAGTATATGTGGAAGGGGGTTACAGATGTGAATTTGCGGGTGAGGGCTGGGGTGAGAGTGAGAAGGAACAGGGTAAAGAGAAAACACACAAGGATGGCATTTTGAAAATGGAGAGAAACAGTTTCACTTGCCGTTTATCTATTCTTCCCTTTGCCATCTTGGATATATAGGCAGCATCAAAACCACTGAATAGAAAAATGAAATAACATCAATAGTTATGATCCCCTCTTGATCTTCATCAGTTAATAGGGCATATGTAAATATGGAGTTTAAAATGTAGAAAAAAAGTATCCTAGTATTAAGGCTCAGATAATTATATATTACATAATACCATATCACATACATGACATTATTACATTACATTACATATTACACTAGCATGTGCCAGGAATGAGCAGGGAATACCATGTCAGCAAGCATACAAAAAGAGCAACCACAGGCCTCTGGAGAAATTGGGTGAATGACACTTAATTCATAATTGCGGTGGGGATATAATAAAAGATGTGTATAAAGCACATAGAACATTGCCTGGCACAGAATTAGCAAATAATTGTTATTTGCATAGTGCAGCAAATAATTAGTTTTTATTGTTGTCATCTGCTGTCATCTAAGAACATAGCTAATAAGAAGGGAAAGTTCCTTTCCAACTTTATTGTCATCGGTAGATGTAAACTGAGACGATTAGCAAAACAAGAAAAAAACAAACAAAAGCTTTTGCTGGGGTTGCCTCATTATTCCTAGTGCTCCAAAGTGGATGATAACAACATAAGACTTGCAGGTGGCTCGCAGGGACTCCCCACCATTCTAAAATCTTGACCTGGCAACATCTTTTGGTAAGTGCCATAATAAAACAATAAAGACCAAAAACAACTTAAAAAGAAATGTGGCAAGAGAAGTTCCACAAAAGGGAAAAATGTGAAGTGAAATAAGGAAACACACATGAAACTTGGCAACTGCTATACTGATGGCTACATGTTGGCCAACTGTTAGGAGCACTGGTACGAAAGGGAAATAACACATCAGTAGTGATTGCTGCCCAGAAATAATATAAAACACAATGCAGAGACATACTGGCTTAATTTGCTGAAGGATCTTGGAACTAAAACAGGAAAGAAAATAGTTAGTTCCCTCGTGGAATGCCCCCAAACTAGTCTGTGGTAAAGTATACCACGCCCTGGCATCTATCACAGAACCTTTGATCATCTCCACAGGGTATGGGCTGACACTTGATACGAGCACAGACAAACATGGAGCTGCACATGACAGAGACATGTAAATAAAAGGGATTTTATTTTCACATCAATATCCAAGGTGGAAGAGCCACACTAAGAATGAGATAAAGTATTAGAATCTCACTAAGAAAGACAGCAAGCTCAAGGGTTGGGATGCCATCAAAGCCAGCACAGTAAGAGAGAAATTTTGGATTCATAATTCATACGTAGAACTGGAAATAACAAGAAAGCTGGTCAGAGCTTTTGAAAAATAGCCAAGTCATGAAATCTTGAGCCATTCAGAAAGTTCGTAATGGAGCCTCATCTAAAACACACATGTTCCAGTAATTTGGTGATTTACTCAGCCAGCATATATTAAGGAGCTATCATGTACCCAACATGCCGCTTGGCCCTGGGAGATGAGCTCCTGTCTTGAAGGAACTAGCAGTCAAGTGTGGGAGACAACAGACCCACATTCTGCAGCCTGGGTGGTTTGGGTAAGGGATGCATCTAGATGAAGTCATACGGCAGGGTACACCTCTTATGAAAGAAAAGATGGGGAACAGAAACTAAAAAATTAAAGGGTAACACACACAACCAAAGGGTTCAAGAAAAACTCTGCCAAGAAGAGGAAAGGAGGAATTCTCCAAAATATTGTGTTGACATAATGCTGTCTGTGTTTCAAAGATTTGAAATACTATGGAAAATTGTGGGGTAACTAAAGAACTTAAAAAAGGAACTCACAACCATCAACTCCCCTGGAAATGTGGGACGTCATGGCTGAGTTAAGATGGGTGTAAAATTATTCTCTTTTTAACTGACTGTAAGCTTCACTAATAAAAATGCCTTACTAACCAACATCACTAAGAATCATACCTGGGAAAAATACTCCTTCCTAACAGAACTTGTATACATGTTATGTGGATATGAATGTTTGCCAAAAAAGTGGGTGGATATTATTCTGTCTTCCAAATGTAGTCCTTCACATTTGATCCTCTGTTCAATTCATCTTAAAGAAAGGAAAGCCATGTGACAAAAGCAAAGATTTGATGAACGGAAATGAGATAACAGCTATTTCCTCCAGAAAATAAAAATGCAAGAAAGCATTTTTTTCCCTGTGTAGTTCTTAAAGTTAAGCAAAAGTACAGGGTTTAAAAGATGAACAGAAAGTGTCCCTAGAAAGACTGGCGGGGTGAAAGATGTGCTGGAACCAGTCCCAGAGAAAACAAGTGGTTGCAGGTTTAATGGTTTACCTGGAAGGACAATGTGATGTCCTGACGTCTTCTAAGGAAAATAATCGGGGAAGACAGGCTGATGAAAGTCCAGATCTCAGCTTCGGCAGAAAGTGTGGGAAAGGAGGACATAAAGAGGCATGTGGATACTTCTAGGAAAAACACCATCTTATTTTGAAACTCTTGTCAAAAAACCTTGATACAGAAAGGAAAACAACTTTTGAGAAATATATAAATGGACAAGTGTTAAGATTTGGAAGCAAAAAAAAAATTTTTTTATAGCATGTAGGCACCCTAAAACATATATTTCATCTGTGGTAAAGCTGAAAAATATTACTGAATGTGTTCTTTTAATGAAAGAGCAGATTTAAAAAAAAAAAAAAAAAAAAAAGCCTGAAAATCCTTCTGAAAAAGTAAAAGAAAATTTAACAAGAATTACTTTTTTGCCCCCATGCTCACCCAGCATACCTCAGCATTTATAGTCTTTGTACTAAAATACCTGGGAAACTAGTATACCTTGAGCCAGGAAATTATATTTCTGGTTTGTTCTTTGGAATATGATAATACACATGCATATGTGCTCATATACAGATGACCATTTGATGATAGGGATATGAATGGCACAGGGAAGAAGGATTCTAAACTGGATTTGAATAGGTTTGGAGTTTAGGAAGCAACCCAGAGGTTAAGATGGAGGTAAGGAGTTCTTCAAGGACCTTTATCCACAGTTAGAATCCAAGACTACTAAATTTTTCATGAGCCTTAAATATCATCTAGTTCAGTTATTCTAAAATTGTGCTACAAGGAATTGCATGAACCCAGGAATATACTTTAGTGATCTACAAACAAGTAATATCTGCCATACAGACCAAAAAGCTTTAAATTACCTAAGAAACCAGTTCATCACTTTTAACTATTTTTATAGTTAAGGTTTTAAGATTTAATTTAAAAACAGCGTTCTGCAGCTCAATCAATAGGGAAATTCTCATTATAGTGCAACTGTCTCATTTGATAGGTCAAGAAACTTAGACCCAGAAAATAAAATAAACCCCTCAGAGTCTTAGTATCGATAAGACCATGCCTTAGGTTGAGTTCTTCTCCAATCAGACCCCAAGACAAAGGCTTGTGTGCAGGCAATTTCTCTAGGAAGTGATCCTCAGAAACAGGAGTGAGAGAATAGGGAAAGTGAAACAAGGAAGGAAAAAATCCAAAATAGATGTGTTAGTGAGTAGGTCACCTCGGTGGGCAATTGGGACTCAGTCTGCCTGGGGACCCTCTGAGAAACCATGTGGAACGTGCCTCTGAATATTCCTACCATAGAATTGGTAGGTCGGGCATCCATCCACCCTCTCCCATCCTCACAGGTTGAGGGTTCTCCTTGGGGCCTTAACTCCCCTGCGCTTCCGAACAGCAGAGAAAACTTCCAGGGCTTCAGTGAAAATCCTCAGGTGAGTCACAGAGAAGAGGTGTGAGAAGCAGTTAGCATGCTGAAAACTGCCCATCACAGCCACAGGTGAATTCAGGTAAGCCCAGGGGTTATGAGGCAGGTACCAAGAGCATCTACTGCCAACTTGAACCCAATTCGAGGTATTTTCTCTTCCAAAACCTTGCCTCACTGATGCAACACTAAGGAAATGTGTTTATACTGCAAAGAAAGTGCTCTTATTCTCTTTATCGAGCACTCCCTTTCTGATAAACTAGTTTCAAACACATAGTAACCAAATATACCAGTGTTTTCCAGGATGCCACAGAATAAGCACAATTTCTCATATACTTTAGCTACAGATAAATTCTATTCTATTTCAACTTCAGTCTGATGAATGCTTCTTTGAAAGAGGGATCTAGGATTTCATCAAATGAAAGGGACTTAGGTGATAACAGGGATTCAGCCAGCACATCTCTTCTGAGGAATATTGTTCTGTGAGAGGGCAAGGCAAAGGAGGTCTGAGAGATTCCTCAGGGGTAAATGGAGCTGAAAAGCTCCAGTGTGAGCTGCGCATGTGTTTAGCCCATGAGTTGGACCAAAGACTGTAATAGAGAACCCTCCAGGAAACCACAAGTATTAGGGATGACAAAGTTAAACACAAGGCAGAGTGATTAGAACAGAGGACCCCTAATAATGAGAATGACTCAGCTGTCATTTCCTTTTCTTGCTTTATCTGAGATGCTGATTTTTTTTTTTTTTTTTTTTTTACCACGATTGGTGCTAATGCCCTTAGAACTATAAACACAGAGATATTTTACAGTCCCTAGCTCACTAACAGTTTTACATGTTCTTTTTCAGGAGTTTGAAATCATTTACACAATTTTTAAATATACCTTGGAAGTATACCTTATATTTTCAAATTATTATAATTTGAAATCATAATTTGGGTTTAAATGGTCATGAATTTTTATTAATACTATTCACCGACACAATTTTAGAGGAATGAGATTTATAGGCTCCTTCTTCTTCAATAATGTAAATCACCTTAGTGTTATAGAACATTCTTGTATCCTAATTAAATACATATATATGGTACAAACTCTCTTTCCCATGTATAACATTATACGTGAATATCTGGATTCACCTGTGCACCAGTATAGCAAAGTTCATCACAAAAGCTACTATGAGGATGAATGTTTACTCTATGCCAGACACTGTACTATGAAGCCTAGACATTTGCTGAATTCAAAGACTCATTGATATTGTTTCTAACTCATGTCAGTGTAATGCATTTATCAATACCTTCAATACTGGAAAGCATGATGCTAAACTCTACAATAGATACAAAAAAAATGATCAGGAATAACACCTGTCCTCAAGGAACTTACAGCCTAGTAAAACCAACAGGACTTTAATATAAAATATAGTATTTTTATTATTGAAGTATTATAAAGAGATGGTATAAAAGTTCAAATATAAAACTCCGTGATATGGAATAAGAAGCTAATCTGACTGAAAAAAATGATAAAGCAAGTAAATAAATAAATAAAAAAGAATAGAGAACCTTGGAAAACTTGCAACTGCATTCAAAATTCTCTTCAGCTGTGATTTGCTAAATTGCAAATTTGATTTGTTCTCTGGAAGACTGCCTGAGCCCTAGGACCACTGGGCTTTATACACCTGACTTTTTCTTTGCCCCCGTATCTCTATCTCTTTCTGTCTCTAGGCATCAATGATATATTTAAGGCCTGAAGAGCAGACTTGAGATTGGTCCAGTTCATTTCAGGCTCATAATCCATACTGACTTGCAAATACTTTTTTGTCTTCCTTAGCATATGTCATAAGAGAGGACATATCTAAGTTCAGTATGTTTTCAGGTTAAAGAGTCACAGACTGCACCAATGGATTGGGGTCAGATACAGGAATGGAACTACATTTTCTGTTTTGGAAGAACTATATTCCTGGAGAAATATTTATTTTGCATTCTTCTCCTGTGAAAATTTTTCTTACAGAAATATTCCAGAAGTTTGCTTTAAAGGGATTTAAGAAATGCTACTGAGTCAAATTGAATGTTCCTTGAACTTTCTAGTGGAAAAGACCTAAAGAAAATACCATTTGAGATTTCCAATCAAGATGGCAGAGTAGGTAAACACTGTGCTCACCTCCTCTGAGGACCACATCAATTACAACAAAATTACAAAACAACATTGTTGAGAATCAACTGAAGTCTAGCTAAACTGAAGCCCTACACTACACACATAGAGAAGAAGCCACCTTGAGACTGGTAGAAGAGGCAGAAATGTGGAACGAGCTGGTCCCAAAAACACATGCGACCATTAAAAATTGATTAAAAATCATGCGGGATATCTCAGCTGCAGAGGTTCCCCCCACCCCATGCCTGAAGGAACAAGGGGTTCCAGCCGCACACCAGCTCTGGTTTCAGTGCCGGGGAGAAATCCCCATAATTTCTGGCCATGAAAACCAGCAGACGTTGTGACTGAGACAGAGGGTGGCTGCACTCCCAAGCACTCCTCTTAAAGGACCATGCATAGGCAGTGACATCATAGGAATGGTGGCAGCCAGGCAGACTTTTTGCGTTCTCCTCCGGATCTTATCACAAGCAGGAAAACTATAACCTATCAAAGGACTCTCTTCTCATCACACAGAACAGCTAAGAGACCTGTGCAAGGATTACTTGAAGGTGGGCAAATTGCGCAAGCAGGGGAAGAAGGAAGGGAACGGAGTAGAGACGCAGCCCACATCTGTGGCTGTGGAGACTCAGGGGATCCCAGGACGGAACAGAGAACACAAAAGCCAGGAAGAGACCCCTCCATCCCCAGCCCCACCCTTTCTGGCCTGCCTAGGGCAGGGCAATTACAACTGCAGAGGCACTCCCAGGGATCAACAGTAAGTGGCAGACACAGCTCTGGGCTTTCAGCAGCTCAGAAATCTCCCACCCGCCACACACACACACACACACACACACACACACACACACACACACGGAAGAAGTGCCCTAAGACTCAGGAGAACTGGACACAGGGCTGGTGGTGCTACTCTCAGTGCGCATATGTGCAGGCAAGGGCAGAAACTGCACTGAATTTGTAGAAATTACCATCCAGACCCCTCAGCCCCACTCATCTAAATCTGCAATCCCAACGTCACTCTGGGCAACAGGTTACCGGCTCTGCCTGAACAATACGCAGAGGACTTTTTGGTACAGCAGAGGACAACCTGGAGATTGCCTGGTGGGCTTAAGCCAAGACTGGCGCTGCTTTTTTTGTTTTGTTTTGTATTTATATCCTTGATATCTTTGCCTGTGTTGAGTGTGGGTTATTGGTTGTTTTTACATGTGAATGTAGTTGTTTTTTTCTTTGTTGTTGTTGTTATTGTTGTTGTGCTTGGTGATTTGCTTTGTTCTGAAATTACCCTACACCAGGGCTCAGCTTAAGAGGCACAAAATTCAGCACCCCCAGAGGCCAACTCCAGACCGAAACAGAGAACTACCAGGTTTGACCTATAAGTGACACATCCAGAGGGAATTCTCTAAAGGCACAAGAGCCCATAGAGGCCAAACCACATTTAAGTGGTCAACCCTCACGCAGCAGAACATCCTGCTGTGGGCAGAGCCAAGTCTCACACCTAGTCAGCCTAGGAGTCAATCCCACCTACTCACAAGCTAAAAGCAATTAAAGATCAACTTTAACAGGACAATATACACAACACAAAAGTCACCTTTGGAGCACATGCAGAGGAGAAGAATGAAGTAGTGCAAGTCAAATATAAAGGACACATACTACATAAGATAACCCAGCAAAAACTAAGAATCCTAGGGGATCTACCTAATACATCGAAGCAAACACAGAGAGCCAGCCAGAATGGGGGGAAAAAAGAAACACGTCCCAAATAAAAGAACAGAAGAAACCTCCAGAAATGGAACCAAATGAAACAGAGGTAACCAACCTATCAGAGACAGAGTTCAGAACACTGATGATAAGAATGTTTAAGGAGCTTAGTGACAACATAAAGAAGGATAGAAAAATCATAATGAACAACCAGTTAGAACAAAAGAATACAATTACTGAAATAAAGAACTCACTTGAAGGAATTACCAGCAGGTTAGATGAAGCAGAGGATCGAATCAGCGACTTAGAAGACAAGTTAGCAGAGATCACCCAAACAGAAAAACAAAAAGAAAAAAGAATGAAAAACAATGACCATGGTTTAAGAGACCTCTGGGATAACATCAAGTGCAACAACATGCACATCATAAGAATACCAGAAGGTAAAGAGAGGAAGCTAGGGATTGAGAACATATTTGAAGTAATAATGTCCGAAAACTTCCCTAAGCTGGTGAAGGAAACCGACATACAAGCCCAGGAAGTGCAGAGTTCCAACCGGGATAAACCCAAACAGGTCCACAGCAAGACACATTATAGTTAAAATGGCAAAGGTTAAAGACAAAGAGAGAATCCTAAAAGCAGCAAGAGAAACACAGAAGGTTACATACAAGGGAACTCCTATAACACTATCAAATGACTTCTCTACAGAAACATTCCAGGGTAGGAGGGAGTGGTAGGAGATACTCAAAGTGATGGAAAACAAAGGCCTACAACCTATATTGCTTTATCCAGCAAGGCTATCATTTAAAATTGAAGGAGAGATAAAGAGCTTCCCAGAAAAGAATAAGCTAAAGGAATTTATTACCACCAAACCATCATTGCAGGAAATATTAAAAGGACTTCTGTAAACAGAAGAAAGATGAAAACAATCTAACTACAAATTTAAAAAATGGCAATAACTATGTACCTATCAATAATCACTTTAAATGTAAATGGATTAAATGCTCCAAACAAGAGACATAGGATGGCTGAGTGGATAACAAAGCAAGACCCTTGTATATGCTATATACAAGAGACTCACTTCAGATCAAAAGACACACACAGGCTGAAAGTAAAAGTTTGGAGTAAGATATTTCATGCAAATGGAAATAAGAAAAAAGCTGGAGTTGCAATACTTGTATCTGACAAAATAGACTTTAAAATGAAGAATATATTAAAAGACAAAGATGGGCACTATATAATAATAAAAGGATAGATCCGACAAGAGGACATAACCCTAGTTTATGTCAGTCAATATCTGTTTTATATATTTAGGTGCTCCTATGTTGGGTGCAAACATCTATGCACCCAACATAGGAGCACCTAAATATATAAAACAGATATTGACTGACATAAAACAGAGATCAACAATAACACAATCATAGTAGGGGACTTCAACACACCTCTGACAACAAGGGACAGGTCTTCCAGACAGAAAATCAGTATGGAAACAACGGCCTTAAATGACACATTGGACCACTTGGATTTAATTGATACTTTCAGAGGATTTCACCCCAAAGCTGCAGAATACACGATCTTCTCAAGTGCACATGGAACATTTTCCAAGATAGACCACATGTTAGACCACAAAACAAGTCTTGATAAATTTAAGAAAATTGAAATCATACCAATTGTCTTCTCTGACCACAGTGCTATGAAATTAGAAATGAACTACAGGAAAAAAACTGGGAGACATACCAATTCATGGAGGCTGAATAACATGTTACTAAATAATGAATGGGTAAACCATGAGGTCAAGGAAGAAATAAAAAGATATCTTGAGACAAACAAAAATGAAAACACGACGACCCAAATCTATGGGATTCAGCAAAAGGAGTCCTAACAGGGAAATTCATAGCATTGCATGCCCTCCTAAAGAAACAAGAAACATCACTAATCAACAGTTTATCTTCACACTTAAGGGATCTGGAAAAAGAACAGCAAAATTAGTCCAAAGGGAGTACAAGCAAAGAGATAATAAAAATCAGAGCAGAAATAAATGAAATAGAAACAAGATAAACAATACAAAAGATCAATGAATCCAAGAGTTGGTTTTTAGAGAAGATAAACAAAATCGACAATCCTTTAGCCAGATTCATTTAAAAAAAAAAGATAGAGAGGACCCAAATTAATAAAATCAGAAATGAAAGAGGAGAAGTGACAACAGATACCACAGAAATACAAAAAAAATTAAGAAATTATTATGAACAACTGTATGCCAACAAATTTGACAATCTGGAAGAAATGGACAATTTTATAGAAGCACACAACCTTCTAAGGCTAACTCAAGAAAAAACAGAAAACATGAATAGACTGATTACCACCAGGGAAATTGAATCAGTAATCAATAATCTCCCAACGAACAAAATCCCTGGACCAGATGGCTTTACCGGTGAATTTTACAAAACATTCAAAAAAGAATTATCACCTATTCTCCTCAAGCTCTTCAAAAAAATCCAGAAGGAGGGAAGCCCCCCGAACACTTTTTATAAGGTCACTATCACCCTGATCCCAAAATCAGACAAAAACACCACAAAAGAAGAAAACTACAGGCCGATATCTCTAATGAACATAGATGCAAAAATCCTCAACTAAATATTAGCGAACAGAATACAGGAATACATTAAAAATATCATACACCATGATCAAGTGGGATTCATTCCTGGTATGCAAGGGTGTTTCAACATCCGCAAATCAATTAATGTGATACACCAGATTAACAAAAATGAAAAATAAAGATCACATGATCATATCAATAGATGCAGAGAAAGCATTTGACAAAATCCAGCAGCGATTTATGATAAAAACCCTTAAGAAAGTGGGAATAGAGGGATCATATCTTAACATAATAAAGGCCATCTATGATAAACCCACAGCTAACATCATACTTAATGGGGAAAAGCTAAAACCACTCCCCTTGAGATCAGGAATAAAGCAAAGTTACCCACTTTCTCCACTTCTAGTCAACATAGTGCTGGAAGTTCTAGCCACAGCAATCAGACAAGAAAAAGAAATAACAGGCATCCAAATTGGTAAGGATGAAGTAAATTGTCATTATATGCAGATGACATGATACTATATAAAGATAACCCTAAAGATTCCACCAAGAAACTATTAGAGCTGATAGATGAATTTAGTGAAGTAGCAGGATACAAAATTAATATTCAGAAATCAGTTGCATTTGTATACACCAATAATAAAACATCATAAGGAGAAATTAAAAAAACAATCTCATTTACAATTGCTTCAAAGACTTAAATACCTGGGAATAAATTTAACCAAAGAAGTAAAAGATCTATACTCAGAAAATTATAAGACACTGAAGAAAGAAGTGAAAGAAGACACAAATAGATGGAAACACATAGCATGTTCATGGATAGGAAGAATTAATATAGTTAAAATGTCCATGCTGCCTAAGGCAATATACATATTCAATGCAATTCCTATCAAAATACCAATGATGTTTTTCACAGAAATAGATCATATAATCCTAAAATTTATATGGAACCATAAAAGACCCTGGATAGCATCAGCAATCTTGAGAAATAAGAACAAAGTGGGAGATATAACAATACCTGACGTCAAATTATACTACAAGGCTACAGTAATCAAAACAGCATGGTACTGGCATAAAAACAAACACATAGATCAATGGAACAGAATAGAGAGTCCAGAAATAAATCCATGCCTATATGGCCATTTAATCTACGACAATGGAAGCAAGAATATATGGTGGGGTAAAGATAGTCTATTCAATAAATGGTGCTGGGAAACCTGGACAGACACATGCAAAAAAATGAAGCTCCCACAGAAGTGGCACCCTATGACCCAGGCAAACTGTTCACAAAGGAGAAGCCCACCTTCCAGGGAATCCCTCCATTGAATAAGAAGCTAGAATAGTGCAGAGAAAATATAATACTACAGTGTGAGAGAGAATAAAAGGCTGCAGTTGGAGAGAAAATACAACATTCTACCAACACCTACTTGAAAAAAAAGAAAGATCTCTTTCTATCAACCTGTTGCAGAACCAACTGCTGTACATATCTAGGAAGAGAAATAATAAATCATTAATTGCCATGAATAACCAAGGCAAAAAGGCAGCTCAGGAAGAAAATAAAAAGTCTCTAGAAAATGAACTTAAAGACATGGAAATATGTGACTTAAATGACAGAGAATTCAAGATTGCAGTTCTTAAAAAACTCAACGAGATGCAAGAAAACACAGAAAGGCAGTTTAATGAACTCAGAAACACAATCAAAGAACAAAATGAAACTTTATCAAAGAGATTGAAATTTTAAAGAAGAATCAAGTAGAATTTCTGGAGATTAAGGATTCAATAAAAGAAATGGAGAATGAAAAAGCCAGTTTAGGTAGTAGAGTTGACCAGATGGAGGACAGAATCAGTGACATCAAAGACAGAAATCTGGAAATGAGACAGATGGAAGAAGAAAGAGACGTGAGACTTAAATGAAAGAACTCTACAAGAACTTTCTGACTCCATCAGAAAGAGCAATATAAGAATAATGGCCATACCAGAAGGAGAAGAAAGAAAGAAGGGAACAGAGAGCATATTCGAACCATCGATGAGAACTTCCCAAACTTGTGGAAAGAACTCGATCCTCGAATCCAAGAAGAAAATAGAACACCTAATTACCTACATACTGATGACCTTCTCCAAAGCACATTGTATTGAAGCTGTCAAAAATTACCAACAAAGAAAGAATCCTCAAGGCAGCCAGGGAAAAGAAGATGGTAACCTACAAAGGAAAGCCCATTAGATTATCATCAGATTTTTCAGCAGAAATTCTACAAGCCAGGAGGGAGTGGAACCAAATATTCAAACTATTGAAAGAGAGAAATTATGAGCCAAAAATAACATATCCAGCAAAGATATCCTTTAGATATGAAGGAAGAATAAAGACATTTCCAGACATACAGAAGCTGAGGGAATTTTCTAACACAGGACCTGCACTACAAGAAATACTGAAGGAGGCTATTTGACCAGCATAAATAGGGATAATTTGTGACAACCAAAACATAAAAAGGGGGAGAGTAAAGGCCTAAACTGGAATACGGGAACAGAGAAAGTAAGCATGTTAAAGAAAATGGAATACTCTAAATATGAAATTTTCTTTTACATAAACTTAACAGTAACCACTTGAAAAAAAATCCAGAATTGAAATATATAATGTAATAAAAAAGAGAGGGAAAAATTATAGAATACCACCACACAGAAATAATAGACAACAACAAAAAGGCAAAGAAACAATGGAGACACAGTCTTACCAAAAAACTAAAGATAGAATGACAGGAAATCCTCACATATCAATAATCACCCTAAATGTAAACGGACTGAACTCACCAATAAAAAGGCACAGGGTAGCAGACTGGATCAAAAAACTAAACCCAACCATAAGCTGCCTCCAAGAGACACATCTCAGGTACAAGGACAAACATAGACTCAAAGTGAAAGGGTGGAAATTGACACTCCAAGCAAATGGTATCCAGAGAAATTCAGGTCTAGCCATAATGATATCAGATGAAACGGACTTCAGGATAAAAAAGGTAACAAGAGACAAAGATGGATATTTCATAATGATAAAGGGGACTATACAACAAGAAGACATAATAGTCATCAATATTTATGCCCCCAATCAGGGAGCACCGAAATATACCAAGCAACTACTAACAAAACGAAAGGGTGAGATTGACTAAAACACAATTATACTAGGGGACCTAAATACATCATTGACAGCTATGGATAGATCATCCAAATGGAAAATAAATAGAGAAATAGCAGCCCTAAATGACTCATTAGATGAAATGGACATAATTGACATTTATAGAGCACTTCATCTTAAAACATCAGACTATACATTTTTTCTAGTGTACATGGAACATTCTCAAGGATAGACCATATATTGGGACATAAACCTAGCTTCAGCAAGTTTAAGAAGATTGAAATCATACCAAGCATATTCTCTGATCACAAGTCTTTGAAATTGGATATCAACTGCGAAAAGAAAGCAGGAAAAACCACAAATGTGTGGAGATTAAACAACACACTTTTAAAGAATGACTGAGTCAAAGAAGAAATAAGAGGAGAGATCAAAAGATACACAGAAACAAATGAAAATGAAAATACATCCTACCAAAATTTTGGGATGCAGTGAAAGCAGTCTTAAAAGGGAAATTTATATCATTACAGGCCTATCTCAAGAAACAAGAAAAATCCCAGATAAATAACCTCACGTTACTTCTTAAAGATCTAGAAACAGAAGAACAAATGAAACCCAAGGTCAGCAGAACAAAGGAAACAATAAAAATCAGAGCAGAACTAAATGAAATAAAGAAAAAAATACAACAGAAAAAATTAATGTAACAAAGAGCTGGTTCTTTGAGAAGATTAATAAAAATGACAAACCCTTGGCTAGACTCACTAAGACAAAAAGAGAAAAGACACTAATAAACAAAATCAGAAATAAAAGAGGGGAAGTTTCATGGATGCCACAGAAATACAAAGGATCATCCAAGAATACTATGAAAGACTATGTGCGACCAAATTCAATAACCTAGAAGAAATGGACAAGTTCTTAGAAACATATAGCCTTCCTAGGTTGAATCACAAAGAGTAGGAAAATCTAAATAGACCGATCACCAGTAAAGAAATTGAATCAGTCATCCAGAACCTTCCCAAAAGCAAAAATCTGGGGCCGGATGGCTTTACTAGTGAATTCCACCAAACCTTCAAAGAGGATCTAATACCTTTCCTCATCAAACTCTTCTAAAAAATTGAAGAAGAGACAATACTCCCTAGGTCATTTTATGAGGCCAACATAACTTTGATACCAAAATCTGTTAAGGATAACACAAAAAAAGAAAACTACAGACCAATATCTCTGAGGAACACAGATGCAAAAATTCAAAAAAAAATTCTAGCAAATCAAACACAATAATGCATTGAAGATATTATTCATGATCACCAAGTGGGGTTCATCCCAGGGGCACAAGGATAGTTCAACACACACAAATTCATCAACGTGATACACCACATAAACAAATAAAGGACAAAAATCACATGATTATATCAATTGATGCAGAAAAAGCATTTGACAAGATACAACATCCATTTATGATTAAAACAATAAAATATGGATGGAAGGAAAATAACTTAATAAAGGCCATATATGACAAACCTTCAGCTAATATCATAATAGTGAAAAACTGAAGCCCTTTGCTCTACGTTCAGGAACATGACAGGGCTGTCCCCTATCACCTCTGCTTTTCACATAGTGTTGGAAGTCCTCACCAGAGCAATCAGGCAAGAGAAACAAAAAAAGGCATCCAAATTGGGAATGAAGAAGTTAAATGTCACTCTTTGCAGGGGACATGATGCCATGTGTAGAAAACCCTAAAGACTCCACCAAAAAGCTATGAGAAAAATAAATGAATGCAGTATAGTTGCCAGCAACAAAATCAACGTACAAAAGCCCATTGCATTCCTATATACTAACAATGAAATCTCAGAAAAAGAAATAAAATTTAAAAAGCAATTCCTTTTGCAATTGCAGCAAAAAGAATAAAATACCTAGGAATAAACTTAACCAAGGATGTGAAAGGATGTGAAACCTATATGCTGAAAACTATAAAGCATTCTTAAAAGAAATTGACGAAGACAAAAAGAAATGGAAAGACATCCGTACTCATGGATTGGAAGAAACAACATAGTTAAAATGGTCATGTTACCCAAAGCAATATACAGATTTAATGCAATCCCCATCAAAATCCCAATGGCATTTTTTAAAGAAATAGAAGAAAAAAATCATCAGATTTGTATGAAGCCACAAAAGACCCTGAATAGCCAAAGCAATCTTAAGAAAAAAGAACAATGCTGGAGGTATCACACTCCCTGACTTTAGCTTGTACTACAGGGCTACAATAATCAAAGCAACATGGTATTGGCAGAAAAACAGATACACAGACCAATGGAATAGAATTGAGAACCCAGAAAAATACTCACACAAATATGGACAGATGATAATTTTTGACAAAGAAGCAAAAAACATATAATGGAGAAAAGACAGTCTCTTCAATGAACGGTGCTGGGAGAATTGGAAAGCCATGTGCAAAAGAATGAAACTGGACTGCTATCTGTACCATGTACCATGTACCAAAATTAATTCAAAATGGATCAAAGACTTAAGCATAAGATCTAAAACAATAAACTTCATAGAAGAAAACAGGTACTAAACTAACGGACCTTGGGTTCAAAGAGCATTTTATGAATTTGATTCCAAAGGCAAGGGAACTAAAAGCTAAAATAAATGGGTAGGACTATATCAAACTTAAAAGCTTCTGCACAGCAAAAGAAACCATCAACAAAATAAAGAGGCAACCAACTGAATGGGAGAAGATTTTTCAAACAGCACCTCTGATAATGGGCTAATATCCAAAATATACAAGGAACAACTCAACAACAAAAAAATCAAAAAAAAAAAACAACTGAAAAATGGGCAGAGGATCTGAAGAGACATTTCTCCAAAGAGTACATACAAATGGCAAATATACATATGAAAAAATGCTCAACATCACTAATCATCAGAGAAATGCAAATAAAAACCACAATGAGATATCACCTCACCCCAGTCAGAATGGCTATCATCAACAAGACAAATAGTAACAAGTGTTGGAGAGGCTGTGGAGAAAAAGGAACCCTCATATACTGTTGGTGGGAATGCAGATTGGTGCAGCCGCTATGGAAGGCAGTGTGGATGTTCCTTAAAAAATTAAGAATAGAATTACTATATGACCCAACAATCCTTCTCCTGGGTATCTACCCAAAAAATCTGAAAACATTTATCCATAAAGATTTCACTGGTATGTGGTATATAAAATGAAAACAACAAAAGAACAAGACAAACGAAGGAACAAAAACTCATAGACACAGGCAATAGTTTAGGGGTTACCAAAGGGTAAAGGGGAATGGGGGCTCTAGAAGAGGGTAAATGGGGTCTAATATATGGTGATGGAAAGAGAATTGACTCTGGGTGGTGAACACACAATGTGAGATATAGATGATGTATTACAGAATTGTACACCTGAAATCGATGCCACTTTACTAACAATTGTCACCCCAGTAAACTTTAATTTAAAAAAAAAGAAATAAAGTCAACAATAACTGAAATGAAGACTACATTAGAGGGAATCAACAGTAGATTAGATTAGGGAAGTTTAGATTAGAGAACAGTAGATTAGAGAATCGAATCAGGAATTTAGAAGATAAGGTAGCAGAAAATACCCAATTAGAACAGAAAAAGAATGCAAAAACATGAGGATAGTTTAAGGGGTCTCTAGAACAACATCCAGCATGCCAACATTCACATCATAGGGGTACCAGGAGAAGAGAGAGCAAGGGATTGAAAACCTATTTGAAGATATAATCACTGAAAACTTCTCTAACCTAGCAAAGGAAATAGTTATAAAAGCCCAGGAAATGCAGAATCCCAAATAATATGAACCCATAAAGGCCCACACCAAGACAGTCATAATTAAAATGCCAAGGGTTAAAGTTAAAGAGAGAATATTAAAAGCAGCAAGAGAAAAGGAGTTAATTATCTACAAAGGAGCTCCTATGATACCATCAGCTGATTTCTCAACAGAAATTTGCAGTCCAGAAGGGATTGGCAAGAAATATTCAAAGTGATGAAAAGTTAGGACCTACAACCAAGATTACTCTATACAATAAAGCAATCATTTATAATCAACGGACAGATAAAGAGCTTTCCAGACAAGAAAAAGCAATGGTAGTTCTTCACCACCAAACCAGTATTACGAGGAATGTTCAAGAGACTTCTTAGAGACAAAAAAAAAAAAAGATCAAAAATATAAATTTTAAAAACCTGAATAATAAAATGGTAGTAATTATGTATCTATCAACAATTACTTTAAATGTAAATGGATTAAAAGCTCCAATCAAAAAATAGGGTGGCTGAATGGGTAAGAAGACTCTTACATATGCTGCTTACAACAGACTCACTTCAGATCAAAAGACACACAGAGACTGAAAGTAAAGGGATGGGAAGAAGATATTTGATAAAAATGGAAATAACCAAAAACCTATGGTAGCAATACTTATACCAGACAAAATAGACTTTAAAACAAAGGCTGTAACAAGTGGCAAAGAAGAACCCAGTAGTCCCACTTCTGGGTAATTATCTGAAGAAACCCAAAACGCTACTTTGAGGGGACATGTGCATCCATATGTTCATTGCAGCATTGTTTACAATGGCCAAGATGTGGAGGCAGCCTGGGTTTCCCTCAGTGGTTGAATGGATAAAGAGTATGTGGTAAATATATACAATGGAGTATTGCTCGGCCATGGAAAGGAATGGATTCTCACCATGGATGGATCTGAAGGATATTGTGCTGAGTGAAGTACGACAACAGCAAAAGACAGATGCAATGTGATTTTGTTTATATGTGGACTCTAAAGAATAAAACAAACAAACAGAAACAACCTCATAGATACAGAAACATTTTGATGGTTGCCAGATGGGAAGGGGGATGGAAATGGGTGGAAAAGGGGAAGGAATTAAGAAGTACAAATTGGTTGTTACAAAGTAGTCATGGGATATTGTAATATCCATTTATGGTGTCAGATGGACACTAGATTTGTTGGGGTGATAGATGGGAAGGGAGTTGGGGGCAGGATGAAAAAGGTGAAGGCATTAAGAAGTACAAATTGTAGTTACAAAATAGTCAATGGGGATGTAAAGTAAAGCATAGGAAATATAGTCAATAGTATGGTAATAACTATGTATAGTGCCAGGTGGATACTAGACTAGTCAGGGGGACCATTTCTTACATTGTATACATGTCTAACCACTATGTCGTACACCTGAAATTAATGTAAAATAATATTGAATGTCAACTGTAATTCAAAGGTGAAGAGGAATAAGAGGTTCGAATTTCCAGGTAAAAAACAAATAAGTCATGGGGATGTAATGTACAGTATGGAGAATATAGTCAATAATGTTGTGATAGCATAGTACAGTGTCAGGTGGTTGCTGGACTTATGGTGATCACTTCTTTGGTATATAAATACTGAATAACTATTGTGTATACCTGAAACTAATAGATGTATAATATTGAATGTTAGCTATATTTTAATAAGTCATTTTTAAAAGAAAGAAAATACACTTAAAAATGCTTACCACATAATATGATAATGTAATAATAATTAACATATATTATGCAGACATATACTATTCACTTTTCATGCATCACTTTTTTCAGTCCTTATAACAAACCTGTGAAATACTCTTATAATTATGAGGTTGGACAATTAAGTCCACAAACTCATCCTGGAAAAAGTGCTAAATACCTCACTGCTGAATATCACTATGGTCACCTTCAAAGTACCCCCCACCCCCCGGGAAGCTATGCACTGATGCCACTGCCTAGTTCACCCTTCAAAGCAATTTTAGAACTCTTTTTCTGGAATGGCCATCAGAGTTGTCATCGTGTTACACTTGATGTCCTGAATGTCATCAAAATGTCTTCCTTTCAATATTTCCTTTATCTTCAGGTAAAGAAGGAAGTCATTGGGGGCCAGATCAGGTGAGTAGGGAGGGTGTTCCAATACAGTTATTTGTTTACTGGCTAAAAATTCCCTCACAGACAGGCCATGTGAGCGGGTGCGTTGTCGTGTTGCAAGAGCTATGAATTGTTAGTGAAAAGTTTAGGTTGTTTTTGTCTTTTTCATACAGCCTTTTCAGCACTTCCAAACAGTAAACTCGGTTAACTGTTTGTCCAGTCGGTAGAAATTCATAATGAATAATCCCTCTGATGTCAAAAACGGTTAGCAATATCATAGTAATAAGTTCGTGAACTTGTCAGATCATTGTGCAAATGAAAAAAATTTGAGGATTAGAAAAATTAAGTAGCTTGGTGAATATCATTGGAAGCTGGGATTTGAACCAAGGTTTGTCTTATCTGACTCTTGTAATCTGAACCGCTGCTAACAGTGTCAAAATCCACTAATACTTTCTGATTATTAAAGTGGATATGGGATTTATGGGAATAGATCTATATGGACAATATTAGTGTGACCAAGACCATGATTATTAGATCAAGATATGATGCTGCCTTAATCACAAGCCCTATTTTGAGTAGCTTAATCATCATCAATATGGAATAATTCATCCTGAAAATCATTTTAGTAATGCTTCATATAAAATGTTTTCATGTGATCCCCATGGAGAAAAGTGAAAAATACCAATGGCAGAAAATATGTTACTTGAAACATTTTGAATACAGAAGCACTATTTGTTTAGTTTAATTGTTAATGATTTCATGTACACACTAAGAGTCCAAATAGTCAGAAAACGCAGGAAGACACCCTAATAATTTCCAAATGTGCAAGAATTTCACCAATATGAGCTAAAATTTCTCTAAAGTGTGAATAATAATATATTGTTCTATCTACCTTGTATGGAGAATGTATAAATACCTGCTACTCAAATATTTTGAGTTGGTTTTTGAAGAAATGTTTAACTTAAGGTAGAACATTAACATGAAAAGACTTTACAGATTAGGATAAGAATCATTATACATATATAATAAGTTTCTTCAAAGAAAAGCTCTCAAAGCACGGGACCCTGATCTTTAACAGTTATGTTTCTCTAACTAATGCTCAGGAATGTGTCTGCTTGTATGTGTATGCATGTGTGAGTGTGCATGTGTGCTTTCTTACTTCTTTCAAGTGTGATAGCCAAAATATTTAGCAACTGATATGGCAGAGACAGCAACCAAGATAAATAGAGCCCACGGATGTAACAGGGGCTCTGGAAAGCCTTGTTTGCTAGGTGTGAATTTAATGGCTGGATCAAGGAGCTACTCAGGGAGTTGGCACAGCAGTTATTTGCAATTATTTAAAAATTTTACTACCAATATGGATGCACTGGTATATACCATACATATTACATTGTCAGCCCAAGCTGTTTTAAAATAAAGCAACATATGTGGACAAATATGGACACTAGAAAAAGTATTTCTAGACAGATTTTATATTGAGAAATTTTATACAATGGATACCAAAAATTAAGAAGTATTATCATAATGACACAATTTTAACTTGTCCATATTTGCCAGATTTTCTACTTGCCACCAGTCTACCCTCTCCATACCCTTGCAAAATAGAAAATGCCATTTCCATAACAGAGAGCAAGAAACAAACTAACAGGGCCCTCAGATATTTCTCAATAAATAAATATCAAATAAATGGATTATAAATAATGTTACAAGGCCATTAGAAGACCCGACTAAGGTTACTCAAGAGCTGAAAATGGAAATTTGGAAGAAATTTGGAATCATGGCGTCCCAGCCTGTGGCTTAAGCAGCAAAGTCCAGAAACACATGGGTATACTTTCTTCTACTTATATGTCCCTACTCATTCTCCAGGATTCTGTCCACTCCATCTCTATCATGTTGCATTTCAGAGGAGCACTGAGTCTGTTTCCTTCTCCTCGACCTTACCTGCTAACCAGTTATATCTCACAAAACCTTGGGATTTCTTGTGGTTTGCCCCAGTCCTATACTTGGGAGAACAGAAATATAGGTGAAGAAAGTTAGGGGCTATCTTCTCACCTTCCACTCACCTATTATGGCCACATATGGCCCCTAATGCAGACAGACACAAGAAGAGGGAAGGATGCTTACTAACTTTCCCAAAAGTGCATTTGGAAAAGAAAACAAAAAAACATGAACACTCATAACCAGAATGATGCTCACAGAAAACACTGACCCTCTTTTTTTATCAGCTTACTATTTTGTTACTCAGGAGATGGAATAAACAGCACATTTTCTTTCCCATCTTCCCGTTCACTTCTTCATATCATGGGGATTTGAGTTGTTTTCCTACTGTTAGAGGCACCAGTGGATAATTTTAATGTTTTTTATTCTATGATGGGTACATAGCAAAACAATAAGTGGAGACGATCTGAATGTGTTGCAAACAGTCACCACAGGCTCCTAATAAGTAGTGTTGTGAAATCATTAGAATCAGTGACAGTTCTCAGGTTTGTTTGTCTATTTGTTTGTTTCAGAGATACAGAAACATTGATAATCAACAGCTGAATTTATCACAATTGATAGTATACATTAGCATTTCCACAGAACTTGTATAAAATGACTACACTACAGAGCTATTATTATAAATTACAAGAACAAAACCCTCACACATGCTTGCACACATGCACACACACACCAATTAAACCATTTAAGTGCAGAGGGCACAATTGTAAATTCAGCTGAAACTTATTTTTTGGCTATAGGTTAAAAGAGGACTAGAAAAGCCAACCCAAACAAAATGTATTCAGATGGATAACATCCTCCTCCAAAACACTAACACAAATTAGGATTCATCTTACTCATTCCCGTGTGCTGTTGGTTCTCTGGTACCCAGGTATAACACCAGAGGGAGGAAGCAGTCAGGGAACACAAGGAGGTGATGAAAAGTGCATAAAGCGTTGCAGAATTGAAGCATTTGGAGTCATCATAGTAAGAGAAAGAGTTAAGAGGACATGAATCCTCCCTGTGTACTATAAAAGCAATCCTCTCCCGTTGCTTAAAAATGAGGACATTATAACCTAACTGCCTAACTTTGCAGTCAGCATATCATGCATATACTGCCCTTGGAGTTTCTGAAATATCTGGAGACTTTCTGCATTGACAGCTTTCAGTTCTGTTTTCCAAATTCTCCCCAATCTAGGGACTGAACAAGTTACTGACATATTATCAAAGTTATGAAAACAGAAAAAAAAACACAAAAAAAAACCAGTCGCACTAATCACTTCAAGGAGTTTTGAGGCCAGGACAGTTCTTGTCTGCTGGGAAGATAGTAGAGCGGCCATGACTACGGCTCTGACAATTAACCTAGTCTGTGCCTTTTGCGAGAGAGCACCCAGAGTGGATGCAGAGACACCACCAGTCCCCATTCAGTCCCCAGCTTACACCGCAAATGGTCTCATCGCAACAATTTCCCAGCCTCACCTTCCCCCGCCTCCGCCTTGTTATTCTGTGCTGGGTTATCTGCTGCGTGTAACTCATTACCACTTATTACAAACCTCTGTTTACATATTTACATTTCTCCTGCTGTTGACCAGCTACATCACCATGCCTGTGGAGTAGATAATTTTGTACTCTTTGCTGAATATACTGACAGTCCTCTAGAAGAAACATTCCATTTACAAGGGTTCGCCAGGGACTTCATCTGTCGAACATGATGGTATGGTTACCATGAAGAGAAGTTTGCTTTCCCTGCCGCAGTTTCACTAGGCAATGTGAGCTCATCCCTGAGCCTTCAGCACCTTTAGTCTGGGGCTGGACAATCCAAACAGTAAAGGAGCTCTTCTTGGTGAAAGGGAAATTACATTCTGATTTGTTATCTCTCCTTCCAAGTTACCTGTTTCCTGATATCTACCCAATAGGACAAATAAACATCACTGAAGTAAAACCTTAAAGAAGAACTAACTTCAAAAATAGGTCAAAAGCGAGGCCTTGATGTGTTCTTTGGTGTTATGGATCAGCCCCAGAACCTGAGCCATGAGAGGTGGGTAGGGAAGTAGCAGTGCAATTTGCTGCGTTAAATAGACTGTGCTCCAAACTCTGCAATGGCCAATTTAATCTAACCTACCATGTGAAGTGTGGATAATAAAAACAGTAAACCTGGGACTTCCAGTGGAACAAATCTCTGTAAAATAGTCATAGCCTTAGGAAACCATAAAATGCAAAGCCACTTCACCATGTTATTTATTCCACACTAGCATCTTCTAGATTAAAGGAAAGAGTGGAAGGAAGAGGGAGAAACAAGAACAGAACAATCAGATAGGCCAAAATTTAAAAAGACTTTGTTTAGATGTCTATGAGTTCCCTGCAAAGCTTGCTATCTTTGGCTCTCCTTAACAGTTAACTAAAGAGTCACAAGTGTTGTTTTGCTACAGGCCATTATTGCACATTTTATATAAAAATTATCTGTTTTGATGATTAAAGAGTTTGGTATTTCTTACACTGAGGAATATCTTAACAGAATGTGTATAGTAACCAATATTTTCCATGAGAGTGGAAAATCATTTTGGCCAGAAAAATGGTCATTTGTAGAAATGGACATAGTGGATAAAGAATACTAAATCTCATATATCTTCATATTTGTTTTTACTATTAGTACAGTATTTTTCCTGGAGAGTTTTCTTTTCTAAAATATTTCTTATTTAAGTTTAAACAATAAAGTGATCTTATACTCTGTAAGCTTCACAAGGACAGGGATGCTATGTCCCCAGCGCCCTGCATGATACAAAACTAGTGTATGATAAATTCAAAGAAATGAGAAAAAAAGTAGCCCAAAATGAAATAAAACCTAACACAATACATTGTTCCATTTCTTCTCAAGCTTCAAAATAACCCTTTCATTGCTAAATTAAACCAGGACTTTTTTTATTTCCAGTCGCTAATTAAAACCAAGTGGCAGAAACAGTACTGAGGTTTCACTTGTTCATTACAAACCCACTTAAAATTCAATTAAATGGAAACCAAAAAAAATACTGTGGTAAAGACCACAGATTCTCGATGTGACCTTTTCAACTCACATTACTTTAATCCCGATATTATTAGGCCTAATTAATGCAAGGACACATGGATGAATATGACTTATTCCAAGACTCAGTCAACTGAAGTACTAAAAAGTCAATTTCCATAGTTTTGGGGATTTTGTTGTTGCTGTTTTGTTTTTTTTTGGTTTTTTTCTTGTCTGGATCAATGGCATAAGAGGTAGATTAAGAAACATCTGTCTGTATGCAAACATTTGTGATTTACCTCACTGAGGGATTAAGACAACTCAAACTGCAAATTTTAGCAGTTGGTTACAACATGGAGATGATGAAGGGAGCAACATTTGAGGTCAACAAGGGTCCTTTCATCTCCGTTATTTGCTTTTCTTACTCCTCTGCTTCTCTTTATTTCCTAGATATCTGTCCAGAGCAAGACTTTCCAGCACTAGGCTGGCACAGAATGTAGACTGAATTTTCCAGCGCTTTGACTGTTGTCCATTCTCAATGAGTTCCCAAACAACTACTTAGGGAGACTGAAAATGTAACTTGGCCATTACCTGAATGACATCATTTTAATTTCTCCATGCTCCCTAAAAGCACTCCGCCAGAAATGTAGGCACCATTGTCTGTGGATGCTTGTCCCTTGTACCTCTCCACAGGCAGCCATGCCAAGTGGTCTCCATGAATCAACATGGCAAATGACCTAAAGACTGGCTTTATACAGCCTGTGTTTGCATGGGCACGAAGGTGGTGAAAATGAGTAATGTAACAATAGAACGGGCAGATAATTTCTTCAACCATCTGTTCTGCATATGTTCAGCAGAGCATCGCTATCTTGGACCTTGCAGCTTACGCAGATGGTACTCTCCAGAGAAAAAAAAGGGTCTAAAATGAGTCAGTGCATAGATTAGTTTTAGTATAAGAAACAACAGAAAATCGCTTGTCTCACCATGCTATAAAAATTAGTTCTCTTGTAACCAACCACTTTGAGCATGAAGTTCGAAGGTTTACAGCTGTTAATTTGAATTTGCTGTTCTGTGACTCTCATCTCACACAACATCAAGTTTAAGGAGATAAAGAGACTGTTGTTTAAGGGTGCAATTTTTTTTTTTTTTAACGATGTTCCTAGGATTATTCATTCTCTTTTGTAGTAGGAGCTGGAGTTTTACTTCCTTTGCTCCTGAAATAAGTGAGATTTGTAGTAGTTCAGCAAACATGTATCCAACATTTTTGGCCCTGCACTCATCACAGAAAAATGCACTGCAAATGAGACCCAGAAACAGCTACTTCTTCAAGGTGCCAGGATATCTAACTTTCCAACTTTCATCTTGGACTTGCTCTCCCATATAAAAAAAATATAAAATGCATTAATCAAAGAGCAGAGATACAAGAAAGACTCTACTAAAAGTAGGCTGAAAAGTGAAAAGTGATGAGTGAGTGAGTGCTGACTCCAGAGAGACACCTCAGATTTTAGATGATCTTTGGAAGAAGATATAAATGAGTATATTTTTGAAGGGATCAATTCCTAATTCCAGAAGGATTTTAAGAAGAAGATTCGGAAAGTAGGTGCAGACATAGGATTCCAGAACACTGTTCCTTATCTCGTTGAGTGAAAGCTGTATAAATTCAGAAGAATATGAAAACGGAGACTATCAGTGCATGTTTGGAAAGTGATAGGATCAAGGACAAGAGAAAATAAAGTTAATGAAACTGTCAATAATTTCTTTAGGAAGGTAGGCTTTGAGCCAAATCCTGAAGGCTCCCAAATGGATCACTTGGCAGCATGGAATGGGCAGGGAGGGAAAACAGACTGGCAGTGCCTCCCATAGTCTGTATTTCCCCATTGTGGGGACAGAGTCCCAGAGAGCAGTTTCCAGGCTCTCGGCCTCATGTGGAAAGGTGCTGGCTCGGTTGTTAGATGGCCATCAGCTGTATAATCAGATGGCCATTTGCTGTGGCTGGGTGGCCATCAGCTGTAACCAGTTAGCCACTAATATCGCTGCCATGGCTATGCTAGCAAGGACAGATTGTGGCTAGCAAGGTTGGTTGGTTGGTTGGTTGGTCGGTTAGCAGAGAAGCAGATAGCATGTTGCAGATCATGTGGCTCCTGCTTCCTGTGTCTCCAAACCAGCCACCAGCAAGAATATAGTGGTATGACCCCCCTATCTATGACTCCGTTGGTGTTCCTTTCTGGCCTCACCATATCCTGCATTCTGGTGCAGGGAGCAGGAGCTAAGACCCTACATTACACCTGTCTTCATGCCCATCACACTTTATTGAAGCTGTTTCAAATCTGCCTACCTCATAAATTCCATGAGGGCAAATACAACAACTAAGTTATTAAATATGATAGCATTAACTAATAGAATACCATAATTAATGTTTGCTGAATAAATGGGGCCACAAATGTTTCTTTTGATATAAGAGCCCTCAGCACACCAAACGTGTAAAGTTATTTCATGGTTGGTTATCTGCCTTCTTCACCATATTTTACTATAGCCCCTTCCTCTACCATCACCAGATCAAGCCATGGCCATGAGTGTCTAACTCTGAATGATTTGGCCCTTAGATCTGAGGCTAAAGCTACTTCATCCAAGGATTGCTGGTTACCTCCATCTTCTAAATTATTCTCTTAGCACTTAAAATATTGCATCTGGTATCCCTACCTTAGCTAAACTACCCAACCCTTTCCTCTTTCCAAAATGATCCTTATGGCTCCACTTTATTCCCATAAATATTTGATTATGACGATGATGGTGATGGTGATCCAGACACTTTTCTAAGAATTTTGTATATATTATCTTATTTAAGCCTCACAACAATGCTATGAAGCAGATAGTGTTATTGTTCCCAAGTTAAGATGAGGAAAGTGAGATGCAAAAGTTTTAAGTTATTTGTCCAGTCACACTGTGAGGAAGAAGTGAGCACCACTTAGATTTGAAACCACGTACCCTGACTCCAAAATTCATGTTCTTCGACATTATGGCACACAGCTTTCCTGGACACTTTATTAAGTGTCTACTACATACATAGTACCATGTCAACTTGCCGAGGGAGATACTAAGATGGGGTGGGAAAGACCTTGCCATTAAGATGTGTAGCATGGGGAGAAAAGACTTGAATATAACAAGCAAACACTCTGAAGAAATTGATGAATAACTTTTAACATAATAGTTAGAATCAGAACAAAGACTATTACCTATAACTCTTGCAGAGCCTTTTTTACTCTCATAGTAAATAGGAACTAGAATGTGATGAAGGTTTGTGATCTACACATTGGATAACCTGTCCAAACCCTAAGGTTCCCTCAAGGCCTCTTCAAGACTATCTCTTCTGAAGAGGTACCCCCATTCACACCAAGTCTTTCTTTCATTCTGAATTTTGTGAGTATCTGTAGCTTCAGGCTGACCTACCCCATCACAAACCTACTCAAATATTGCTTTAGAATTATATTTTAGATGGTTAATACTTGGAAGTTATACCTTTAAAAAAATCATAAATACCACTGAAACAATGACTGTAAAACCATCTCTTAAAGTTCTTACAGTTCTCAGCACAGTACAGAGAAGACCTAAGTGCTCACGGAATAGAGGATGAATGAATGAACAAAAAAAATGAATGGATGATGGATGTGCTTTTCTGTATTGATTTCTAAGTAAATTGCATAGAACTTAAGAGACAAGTGAGAGAGAGAGAGAGAGAGAGAGAGAGAGAGAGAGAGAGAGAGAGAGCCCAAGATAAAAGGTATGTTGGCCTCTGGCAGTATTAAAATGTTTCATCAGATAGAAGATTTGATGTCTCAAAATAAAGAGCAGAAGCACAGACAAAAAGCCCTGTCTTGGCAGCAGGGAAAATAAAAAATAAAAAACCTTACTCTCCCTTCCCCCCACCCCCATGCCCTGTACACGCACATACTTGGAAGCAAGAATCAATTTGTTGGCACCCAGTGCAAGTCCTTTCTGGAAGTGATTACAGTCACAGATCCACTTTTAGTCAAAGGTGTTAAAAAACGAGAGCAAGACCATCCAATTCATACTCTCCCTTTATGATGAACTGTTAAAAAGTGATATAAGTGGACAGAAAAGGGGTGGGAAGGGAAACAGACAGAAGAATAGACTACAGGAGACCAAATAAAAGTTCAAAGTGGCAAGCACTGCAAAGTAACACTTCATCATCCGCAGTTTTACTCTTGGGTGTTTACTAACTGGAGTGTTGTCATTACCTGATGAGAGGCCAGCTCCAAAGAGCTCAGAGGATACCTTTAAAGTCTGTCAACCTAGTCTCAAGTTCAAGGATGCACAAAAGGAGCCTCCACCTGTTCAGATATGTATACAAAGTTCTACTAAACCTATCCTGATGAAAATATCAGCTGACTTTGAATGCTTACCTGGTCTCAGTGAGGCTGTCTGGGGAATTAAAAAACATACCATGGGCTAAAAGAATGGAGACTACACAAAAGACAGAAGTGGAGGCTTATGAACTGTGCATTCTCTGAAGCCCTTTCTAAAAAGAAGGAAATCTGGGACATCCCTATCCTCTCTTACCAATATCCACTTAATTGTGTAGAGTCACTATAAAAATCTAAGTATTTTGTAGCAAAAAAAGCACTTCTCCATCTAAGAATGTAAGTCGGAGTAGGGCCTTTAGTTAAACAGATAACCTAAGCCGACTCACTCTCAGATACCTCATCATTCGTATCTCTGCTGGACAGAGCCCCCTGCAACTTTCCACTTTTCTCCTGGATTTGCCTTACCTCATTGTTCAAACTTCCCAAGAGCATCTTTGTAGTGTGAACTCCCAGTCAATTTATAGATTATCTTTTCCCTGACCTGACACCTAAACTCCAGGCATCTATATTTAATCACCTATTAGACATCCATTTGGGTTTTGGGGGGAATCTCAAACGTAAAATAACCAAAACGGAAATCCTTGCTTTCACTCATGCCTGGCAACCCATTTCTTCACCAAACTTCTCTAGCTCAGCAAATGGCAGCAACGTTCACCAAATTGATCAAGGCAAAAAAACCCATGAGCCATTCTTAACTCTCTTTCACTTACCTCTCACATCTACCTGCCAATTCTGTTCACGCTACTTCTCACTATATCCTGATTTTTTTCCTCTTTTGCTCCATCTGCACAGATACAATCCTAGTCTATGCCACTATTATCTCTCACTTACACTACCACAAAAACTTCCTAATTCATCTCCTGGCTAATGTCATGTTGTAGAGCAAATCAGAACTATTTGCTTGGTGGCTAAAAATAGCCAAAGTAAGTTATTATATTTAATTGTAAAATCATTATATATATAATAATGTGATCAACCTTCAAGTAGAGAAAATGGTGATTATGTGAAGGCAATCATAATTATAATAAACACTATATTTTATTAAGTTTTGTAATGACTTCATTATCCAAGTGAAAATTAGTAGACATAGCGGTTAAAAACTGAATATGTACTTTACCAACACCCAGTAGCCACCATCACCTGCCACCTGAACTGCTACAGTAAGCTCCCAACTGGTCTCCACCCTTCCACTTTTCCCTCGACTAAATTCTGTTGTTCACAAAGCTATTAAAGTGAACTTTTAAAGACACAAATCAGAATATAAGACTCCTGCACATAAAACCCACTGTGGCAGAGCTCTCCTCATTCTCTCCATTTTCCTTAAAATAATAACCTTAAAACAACCACCACAAGTTTTAGAGAATACAAGGATTCATAGCAGGAGAATTGACCTCTCTGTTTCCTTTGCACAAAGTAGGTGAGGCCATGTGACTACAACTGGGCTAATTGATATGAGCAGAACTGATGTAGGTGCAACCTCCTCGTGATTTCTAAAATGCAAAGCCAATTATCCTAGACTCCCTCCTTCTAACTTCCTGTGGGTTAGAATACAGATATGATGGTAAGAATCCAGCAGGGATCCTACCTGTATTATCCTCAGCTGAAAAATCATATATAACACATAACTATTCACTAAACATTCTTAAATGAACGAAAGATAGAGGAACATAGTGCAGGATAGTCTACACATCCTCTTGCACAGATAGTTGTTGGATGTCAAATAGTAAATAGTATAGTATTACTGCTAAAAAGAGTTCTGAAAAAAATGATGAGAAAGAAAAAAGGCAGTGCATTTATATTTAATGCTAAAAAAGTCATAACTGAGATTCTAATAATTATGGAAGATGTCAAAAAGAAATAGCCAGGCACTGTATGTTAACAACATATGACTGGAAGTGACACAAAGTATGATCTATGCCTAACGTCAAGAATAAAGCACAGTAGAGTCAAGGATTCATTATCAAATGATTCATATTCATTATCAAATTAATATCTATATTCAAAACTCAACAAAATAAAAAAAGTCAGAAAGATCAAAATAATTTAGCATATTTTCAGGAAATTATGTTATTAGGTTCAAGTAACTTGCCCAGCGAAACAAAGCTAAGATAGAGAATTTTATTTTGTTTAAATCTTTTTAAGAAAAAAAGGGAATTTATTATCTCATTTGCAAAGTTAGGAGAAAAATGTCAGACTTCAGGTAGAAATAGACCCAAATGTTAGGATGATGTCATCAGGGATCTATGGTTCTTCATTCTTTTAACTTTTTATTTTAAACTAAATTTAGACTTATAAAAGACTTATTAATTCAGACTTACAGACAGTTCCTATATACCCTTCCCTTACTCAGTTTCCCCTTTTGTTAACATCTTACATAACCATAATAAAATTATCAAAGCTAAGAAATTAACATTGGAGAGATCCAAGATGACAGAGTAAACACTGTGCCTGCACCCTTCCATGAACACATTTAATTTACAGCTAAATTATCGAGCAATCAATCAGAAGAACAATCTGAACTCTAGGCAAACATAAGTCCTATGACTAAAAATATAAAGAAGCCACGTCGAGACTGGTAGGAGTGGTGGAGACATGGAAGATGCCCCAAACCTCCATGTAGTGGTTGAGAATCAGGAAGGATATCTTGGCTACAGACATTCCCTCCAGAGGAGCGAGGGATCCTAGGCTCCAACACGGGACTCCCAGGCCCAGAGTACTGGTGCCAGGAAGAGGCATCCCCATAACATCTGGCTGTGGAAAACAGTGGGAATTCCAACTGTCTGGGTGGGACAGAAGGCTGAGGAAACACAAACGTCCTCTTAAATGGCCCTCACAGACTCACTCACTTGCTCGCAGGCACTCACCTTGGGCTCCAGCAGAGGGACAGTGACTCAGGAGGCATTGGAGATGTACAGGGAAGCAGACTGAGTGCGTGGTTTCTCAGGGAGACCTGGAGGACAGTCAGCATTTTCCCTGTGTGAGTTCCTTCTCCCGTGCAGCCAGCAGATGGGTGCTATCTTTCCTATGTTGAGCCTACCCCCACAACAGCCAAATCTGAATCTGATTGACCTGTGAACTCCACTTCCTCCACCCTGCTGACTCACTAGAACCCACCCACCCAACTCTCCCAACACCAGAAACACTTTCTCGGCAAGCAAACAACCCTACCCACATTACACTCTTTCTTGGAAAACTATCAGAGTCTGGCAGGCCTCAGGTGGGTAGCAACTGGTCTCAGTGTGCTCTGTGACTTTTGCTGAGTAGCTCCAGACTCAGCACTGGCACCAAACCAGAATTTACTTTAATTTGGTAATTACAATTATTCCCACTCTAGTGACTCCCTGAGTCCCTACCTCACCCAACTTGCATACATCACAAGGCTCTATCAGTGGCTTAACCTTAAGAGAGCTGGCAGGTGGCAGCAGGTCTCAGGATGTCCTCGCTTTTTGTGGAGCTAACCCAGGCCTGGTACTGGTGCAGACATCCTCAATTCATAGCATGGCCTCTCTCACACACTTCAAGGTCTAGCACAGGCAGTGAAAACTCATGGATCACTTTGTAGCTCCTACAAGATAGTCCCCAAATAGTCACAGACAGTGAGTGATCTGGGTCTGCACTGGAGCCCCACCAAAGAGGCCCTAGAACCAACATACTTGGAGGTTGGCTTCAGACCACAACAAAACACTGCCCCAGAAGCAATACACATAAAAGGAAGCTAAAGCAGGCACCACAGCCCACTGGAGTGAATCCCACTCAATGGGGTAAGACCCCCACACAGCAGCCTATAAGCTGTGGACGTGACCAAACCCCACAGCCAGTCAGCCTAAGGGTCAAGCCCACCCACTGAATTGCCATTAGCAATCAAGGCTCAACTATAAAAGGAGGGCACATACAACCCACACAAGGGACGCTCCTGGAGCACCCAGAGCAGGTGACCAGGGAGACTGTGCCATTGGGCCCCACAGGGAACAAACAAACAAAACAGAAACAAACTCATAGATACAGAGAACAATTTGATGGTTGCCAGATGGGAGGGGGTTGGAAAAGAATGAAAAGGGGGAAGGGATTAAGAGATACAAACTGGTTGTTAACAAAGTAGTCATGGGGATGTAGGGTACAACACAGGGAATATAGTCAATAATATTGTAATAAATATGTATGGTGTCAGATGGGTACTAGATTTGCTGGGTTATAGATGGGAGGGGGCTAAGGGGCAGGGTGAAAAAGGTGAAGGGATTAAGCAGAACAAATTGGTACTTAAAAAATAGTTATGAGGATATAAAGCATAAGGAATGTAGTTCATGATATGGTAATTCCTATGTATAAGGTGTGCTCAAAAAATATGGTGAATGCTTAAATTAAAAAAAAAATTATTACAGTAAAAGACATATTGCCATTAATCCCCCCTCAAAATACACCCCTTCGCTTCAAACACATTTATTCCATTGTTCTTGCCACTTCCTGAGGCAGTTCTGGAAGTTCTGTTTCTTGAGTGTCTTTAGTTGTACTGTTGTGGCTGCCTTGATGTCCTGAATCAATTCAAAACACTTACTTTCCATGTTCATTTTGACTCTGGGGAAGAGCCAGAAGTTGCACGGTGCCAGATCCAGTGAATGAGGTGGATAAGAACACACCGTAATGTTTTTATTTGAGAGAAAGTGCCATATACCAGAAATGATGTGTGACACGAAGCATTGTCATGATGAAGGATAAAACCATATGCCCATTTCATGTTAATACATTGTTCATGATCCATGAATAACAGCACACTTTAAAACACACCTTCTCTCAACTGTAACTCACACCCAACTGACTACACCGAACAAGTTGAAACTTGTCACACACTGTTACTAAGTTTCGAAGTGCCACTTCCCGTATTGAAAACCCCTGCCTTTCCATTGGATGGCACTCGGCAGCAGCATTCACCGTAGTTTTTGATCACACCTCGTACAATGCTAGATGGATACTAGACTAGTCAGGGCGATCAGTTCTTAAATTATATAAATGTCTAATCATTATGCTGTACACCTGAAATTAATATAAAATAATATTGAATGCCAACCATAATTGAAAAATTTTAAAAGGGGGGAAAAGTTGAAGGGGAATAAGAGATCCAAATTTCCAGGTATAAAACAAATAAGTAATGAGGATATAATATACAGCATGGGGAAGATAGTCAATAATATTGTGATAACTGGTACAGTTTCAGACGGGTGCTGGACTTCTATGGTGATCAATTCTTTAGGTATATAAGTGTTGAATAACTATGGTGTACCCCTGAAACTAATATAATATTGTAAGTTAGCTATATTTTAATAAAAATATTTTTAAAGACATTAACATGGGTACAATTCTGTTAACTAAATTACAGACTTTGTTCAAATGACACTGGATTTGTTTTTTTGTTTGTTTTCACTAACATCCTTTTTCTGTTCCAAGATCGTTCCTGATTCCACCTTGCATTTAGTTGTTACACTTGCTCAGTCTCTCCTCTGATCCATAACATTTCCTCAGTCTTTTCATGCCGTCATGATGTTGATAGTTTTAAAGAATATTAACTAGGTATTTTGTACAATACCTCTCAGTTTGGGTTTCTCTGATTTTTGTCTCTGGAATGAAATAAGGTTCTGCATTTTGGGCAAGAATATCACGAAAATTATGTTATTTCCTTCTCAAGGAATCTTGTCAAGGGATTAATAATGTAAATGTGTGTCGTTACTGGTGATGTTAATCTTTGTTGCTATGGTAAGGTGGTGTCTGCTGGGTTACTCCACTATAGAATTACTATCTTTCCCTTTGTAGGTAATAAATACTTTTCAGCAGATCATTTGAAACTATGCAAGTCCTGCTTTAAGGAAGGTCATCAAGAAGACATGACCACCAGTCTGACCCACAAGCTGGACCAGGGCAACTGGAGGCTTCCCACTCCCTCCCTTCCTTGGAATGTGCATTCCGCTTGCCTTCTCTTCTCCCAGGAGCTGCTCCAAGAATACAATCTTGAGATAGCGATGTGGTAATGAGACTATCTGCTTTGTATATGACTGAACCCAGTTAGGGCCTTTACCTTAGCCTTAAACCAAATCTTAAACCTTTAAGATTTGGCAGCACATGCAAAAAAGTATCCATCTTGCAGCCACACAAGACAAGCCACTTAAGTAAGTTCCCTTGCTTATTAAACCTGCTACCTACCAATCTGGAGTGGTCTGCCTTTTTTCTTCATCTTCCTTGTCCCCTGCCCATGGGGCAGGTTTCAGATTACAGCTCAGAAGCTCCGGAAAATGTTGCAGTCCAACATCCTATGTCTCCCACAAACTTTTGTGTATTAATTTTAGTGAGATATAAAATTTCAAATAGGAAAAAAAAATCTCTTTTAGTGCTTTATGAAAAACCATAAACCAAATTTACTGAAAAAATATACGTATTAAGAAAACCATAGTTATGTCAAAATTTAAACATTGTAGTACAGTCTAATTATTACTTTTGCTTCCAATGCTTTATATCAGTGGTTTTTATATCATTCTAGGCCATCAAACCTCTGGAGAATTTGGTAAAAGATAAATCTCACTCCCTCCCTAGAAAAATGTAAATAGGCATACCATGACAATTTTGGGAAATCTTATCCTTAGGTTACTGAGGGAACTCCAGGCTAAGCTCCCCTTCCCCAACCTTAAACAACAACTGTCCATCAATTTGATTTTCATAGATCCATCTATATGCCCTTCCTAGATGATGTTCTGTCCTCAGTTTGTTATGGAAGAAAAAACAGAAGGAAGAAAGGAAAGGCCGATGGGAGGAGAAATGGAGAGAGGAAGAGAGGGAGGAAGAAAAAGTCATATTTTCTCATGTTCTCATTACTTCTCTTGCCCAGAATTAAAAAAAAAAAAAAAAATAGTCTACTAAAGATGGTCAATTTTGCTTAATTATTTCTTCCTAGACTACTTTTTTTAAGTTGGATCTTGAGGTATATTAGAAACTAATGATTTTGCCACAGTTTTTCTTGCCTCCCTCATTCCATTCACCCAATAACTCCCATAATTTTTCCTTTCTGAGCATATTGTTCTCTCAAAGACTTCACGTTTCTTTCAAATCTATGTTCACAGAAATTGTGTACTAGAACAAGAATTATATTCCTCCAATTGGAAAGTAGAAGGAAGCTAGGAAGTTTTAACATCTACTTTTTAAATTAAATTTATTCGGGTAACAATGGTTAGTCAAATCACCTAGGTTTCAAGTGTATAACTCTGTAATATATCATCTATATATCTCATTGTGTGTTCACCACCCAGAGTCAGTTCTCCGTCCATCACCATATATTTGACATCTACTTAAAAAAAAAAAAAAAAAAAAAAATTACCAGGATCCTAAAGGTCACTGTGACCACTTTTCCACATAATTTTTAAATGCCTAAAAATATCTGAGTGTCTTATTTTCTCTTTAAAACTGTTTTTCTTCTGAAGCAATTGACCCCATCCCGTGAAATTTTTGTGGCAAATGTGCACTATGTGTCAATGACATGAACCTCCTTTCTGTTTTTGAAGTAATTGGGATGCTGACTCAAATGCATTTCATTTGAAAATTAAAAGCAAATTTTATAAGCTATTTGCTTTGCAGCTGAGGAATCTGGGTCAGTCACGGGCTTTTTTTCATGGACCTGTTTTGAGGTAAGAACCATGCCTTTCCTAGAAGGACTCTGCCCCTCCCACCTGAGAGAACTCTGGGTGTTCTTTACCACAACTATTTCTTCATCCTAAGAGTCTTTGGGCATAATCATTTTTCCAGAAAATCTTGAGGCAAATCTACTGCTTTAGCCTTTTATATAATATAATTTAGAAAGACTCTTTTCAGCAAACCTAATTCAAATGAGTCCATCTGCTCAGCCCAAAATATGAGTTTTTCATAAAATGCAGATGCCATAACAGACTCAAAGCACAAAAGACAGCATTTGTACAACCCATTAAGCAATAGTCAAATCCTTCCTTTTGTAAAGAGAAAAACTCAATGTATCATCTTTTAGCCAGCACAGTAAGTCCTACTAGTGTAAGCTTTGATGTTGCCACATCAATAATTCGTTCCCTGGTGTGTTCATTATCATGCAGAACATTGTGATAATGAGACTTGCCTTTAGGACTTCCTTTGGTTTCTTACATTAATACTAAAGAAATAAAGACGAGATCTTTGAGGTCGAAGCTCCCCCATTAAGCCATGGAATATTTTAATTCATTGAATTTCTTTACAAGAAACACAAAAACAAATCTTCACCAAGCAATTTCGCACAAAAATCTCCTCAAAAGGAAAATCTAATAGCTGATTTAACGATAACAGGAGGTTGGCCATACACAGCTAAATAATGTAAAGCCTGTTTTTCTACTCAATAACAGTACTATTAATTTAAATTATATGACGTTTATGGTACAAGAATTAGACATGCCTTTAGCTATTTGCTTTCTGAAGTGGTTTTTCAGTATCTTGAAGAAGATACTGAATAAACAAGATAAAACTACAGATTCCAACACTCTTCTTCCTCATTTTAAATCACATAAATTTGTCTTGACTCATATTTGCGTTTTACTTTTCAAATTAAACAACTGTTTCTTTTCATCATGAGGAGTGAATTTTTTTTTAACTAAGAAAGTTTCAGATAATGGATGAAAGCACATTTGTTTCACAACAGTGGGAGTGAGGGCATAGCATCTGTTAGCACTGAAGACCATGATTCTGAGATGGCTCAGTACCTTCAGTTTCCTCTTAAAAGTTTTGTCTTCAAAGTGACATCAGAAAGCATATCACAGGCCTAAGCTTAGAACTGGATTTTTAGGAGATTCTGCTCTCAAAGCAGAAGGAAAAAGGAAAAACTACTAAATTTCGGTGAATTGATGATTCTATGGCCTAGTATATTATGATTGGAGAGAGAATAAAGATGGGAAAATTCTTAAGAGGCCCTTTGCAGTTCATAGGAATTTTCCAAACATAAATTCTCCACCTGTACATTACATAGAAAGAACAGAATTAGAGGTTCTGGGAGGGCTCAAATTGTCACTGCCATGTTAATTAATGAAGTCAAGGTATGAAAAAAGAAAAGAATACTAAAAGAAGAGTTAGGTGATTTCTCTACTAATTAACTATGTAACCATGAAAACAGATCTTATCTTCTTTGGATCTCTCTCTCATAGCTATCTATAAAGTAAGGGGGATGGACTAGATGATTTCTTAGGGTCTTTTCTAATTAATAATTGTTTGAGTATTATCACTGTTTCTAAAGTATGTGTGAGAAGTTTAAAGAGGGCTGTTCTTGAGATTTCACAGGTAAGCGTTTAAAATGTGTCAAATACCTCTTCATCAATCCAATTATGGTTCATTCTAATGTCTCCTGCCATATTCTATCCACATCGTACGTGGAGTCATCCATAAGCCATCCGACATTCATACAAGTAAAAGGAAAATCTCATTAGGTTCTGTATTAAATAGCTTAGCATAGAAGAACGTAAATTGCCTCTCCCAGAAAGTTTAGAGGCAGTGTGGCGAGATGGACAAAACATCAGCAGATCTCGGGACATGTGTTCACTCTTCATTCACCCCTGCGAACTTTAAAAGCAGAACTCCAATACTCTTTCTGGAAGTGGCTGCTGAAACCAATTTTCCTGCTGGCTTCTGACCAGGCAGACAATACAAAATATTATTTGAGCTTGCACAGAGTAGACAGCATTTTGCTGAACCCTATGGAGAGAGTCCAAATACATATAAAATCCAGTGGCTTCCTTCAAAGAGTTTATTGTGTATTTAGAGCAACTGAGACTTGAGTGCGTCCATTTCTAGTGCTCTCTCACATATATAACCACTGACTTGGTTCCTCCAAGTATTAATATAATTGGACAGTATAGATATATTTTAACACCACTACAGTTTAAAGTTTTATACTGGTTCAAAAATAAGCTGATTAATGAAACAAAATAGATAGCTTGATTTATTATTTTGAAATTAACAAAATAGAGACATCACACACCTCAGGAGCAAAAATGACCTGCTCAACCAATGGATTTAAGAGAACTAGAAAGCTATTGGGAGGAAATCAATGTGTGATCAATTTAGGCTTTCATCATACAATGAAATAATCTGTATATGGATTACAGTTAAATACAAAAATTGTATGCAGCAAAAATAAATGTTTTTTAGTGTAATTTGATTTCTACATAGGTAAGAATAATTCATTTGGGGGAAAATGTGAAAAAAAATTATAACATAAAAGGTAAATATATTTAACCACATAAAAATTTTAAATTGTTTGTCAATTAAACTGACCAAAATAGGAAGGTGAACAACAAACCAGGAGAAAACATTCACAGAAAATATCAGACTTAAAATACCATTTTCATATAAAGTGCCCATAGAAATTGTCAAACAAACACCAAAATTTCCATAAATAGAGAACTAGATGTTAACATACAATTCTCACACGCGCGCACACACACACACACACACACACACACACAATACTACTATAACTCAGATTAGCAGAGTTTTTTTCAGTGACATCACTCAGTTTTGGAGAAAATGTGAGATCAGCATACAGTACATTCAAAGCCTGTTATTCAGAATATAAGAGGGTATAAAATTCTAAAAGTCAGTATATTTCAAAGGCCTTAAAAAAGCTCATACAATTTGACTTCTAGAAATCTAGCCTAAGGAAATAAACTGACATGTGGACAAAGTTTAAGCACACAGATGTTTATTGCAGTGATATTTATAATGGCAAATAATTAATGAGTTAAGCAAAAGGAAATACCTTGAAAACCAAATAATAAATGATTGAACAAATTATGGTTTACCTTGTGATCATTGTTTTTGATAGTATAGGAAAACTTTGTTACAATGGTAACGGGAAAACTAAAATAGGGATTGTATAGGATATAAACTCAACTGTTTTTTAAAGCACATCCTAAAAGGTTGACAATGCCTGTCTTTGCTTGGTAGAACTATGAGCATATTTTATGGGGTTTCTTACGTTTAATTATTAAGTTCTATATTTTTAATAAGCATGTATTATTTTGAAATAAAAACTAACCCATTAATTGGGGTTGTTTGTGCAGGGAATTCTAGGCTGTCAGGTACATAAAGAATCATTCAGAAGGGAGTAGTGGGTGAAGCTCTGAGTTGGCACCGACTCTCGGCTTCACAGACATTTTCTCCCTCGGGGCGGCACGCCTGGAAGAAAAACGGACCAGAAGACAGAGCCTCCCTTGCCTAAACCTACTACTACCCACAAATAGTAGGAATATTTACCAAATATTTATTTATCTCATGAGTTTAAATTGTGGGAAATGCACAAGAAAATGAAGGAGCTCCAGATATCAACATGAATGTGAATATTTGGGGAGTTGAAAGCAGATGTTTCAGTAAACTTCAATATTTCCTAAATTAAACCTACTTCTGGAGATTGCATTTGGTTGTGTCTGAGTTACACACTTACATTACACACTCACAGAAGCACAGGAAAAATGACCACAAGGCCCTGTGGGATCTAGTCTCTGCTCTCTTCTTCCCCACATCTCCAATCACTCTGCCTTTGGCTGGCTGCTTCTCAGCATCTCTGGCCTCCGTTCCTTTCCTTTGATCCCTCCTCCCACCTCAGGACCTCCACACAGGCCTACTTGAAATGTTCCACCCTCATGTATATCATTAAGTCCTCTGAAACTTTCTAATATCCCTTCAGATATCATTTCCAAATAGAAGCCATTCCTAAACTTCAAGACTGGACAGGTCAGGTTTGCTCAGTTATACATTGACGTGGAATCTCCGTCCTTTTCCGTATAGCACAGATCAATTTGTAATTATATGTTCAAGGGTGGTGGGGTTAATGAATGGTTCTGTGCTTCAAGAAGACTATAAACTCAATGTGGGCAAAGATCAAAGCCTCCTTTGCTCATCACACAATGTCAGCACTTAGCACAGTGCCTGGCAAAAAGCAGAAATTCCATAAATATTTGATGGATAATCACACAACATACTAGAAGAAAAATCACAGTAAAAAAACTGCTTTGATTACCAGGCTGCTAGGTGACCACTACTACTTAAGAAGGAGCCAGAGATTTTGATCAATGTCTTAATGGAGCAGGACTCTTTGGGGCCGACTGTGTATACAGAGGAGTTGGGAGAGAAGGGTGGCAGACTTCCTAGGCCTTTTAATGTAAACCATGAAACAGTGAGTTGGAGCCAGCTTATACCGGCTTGCCCTGAGAACCAACTATGCACATCTCTTCCAATTCTAGGTCCAGTGATACCAAGTTGGTAGCTTCAAAACTGCTATGATGGGAGTATTTACTCCAGGGAAATTAACAAGTGATACAAGTCACAAGTCACTACCATTTTCCCCCATTTTTGAACAGCTGATTGTTAAATATTTATGATCACACCATTGACATTATGCCAATAAGTTCCAAATCTGCCTCATAAGGAACCACATCGTCTTAAGAAAGTTTTCTAATTTCCTCACAACCAAGAACACATATGTATTTTTTGTAGTTGAAAGAATTTTAGCATTGTTCATTGGAAGGTAAATACTTATTTTAAAAGCAAGAATTATTACTAAATACTAAGGAATTGTGTTTTGAGTAGTAGGGTTTTTAAAAATAGCCTTATAGAATATTTTAAACATATGAAAATAAAGAGACTAGCATAAGAATCCACCACTTAGCTTCAATAATTATGACTAATATTGTTTCCTTTATACCTCACCACCACTCTCCTTCTCAATAAGTAATTTTGAAGCAAATATTATATCACTTTATATATATATATATATATATATATATATATATATATATATGTATGTATTTCTATAATATAAACACTCTTTTCAGTATAACTAAAATGTAATTATTATGCCTAAAATCATTCCTTTGTATTATCAAGTATCTTAGCAGTGTTCACATTTCCCTGATTGTCTCTTAATTATTTGTACTATGTATTTGTTTGTTTGAATCATTATTCAAATAAGGTCTTTATTTGAATTGATTGCCATATTTTAAAATGTGTTATTCTAAAGTTTCCTCCCTCTTATTCTTTTATTTTTCCTTGCAATTTATTTATTAAGAACACTAACCAGATCATGTGTCCTGTAGAGTTTCACACAGTCTGGGTTTTGCATATTGCAACTCCACAGTGTCATTTATTATGTTCCTCTGTCCTTCATATTGCTTATGAATTGGTAGTTAGATCCAGAGGCTTAATCACATTCCAGCTGGTTTTTTGAAGGAGGGAGGGGAATGGGACATTAGGAGAGGAAGGGGTGGGACATAATTACTTCACAACTGACACTGTGTACTTCCATTAGGAGGTCCATAATGTCTTGTGATCTCTCTTTTGTGAGTGTGAGATTTTGTAAACCGTTGATGATTATCACTGAGATCCATTAATTTGGGGGATTTGCAAAATGGTAATATTTTATCATTCCTCATTTATTTATTAATTGGAATTGTTTTATAAAGAGAAACCTTCCTTTATAAATTATTTGGTCATCCAACTGAAGTATCCAAATCAAGTACTTCAAACAAGGTATGTTCAAAGAAGTCCAAGTTCATCCATGTCCCCTCTATCCTTTCTACTTCTATCCAGAAGTATAGCTCACATAGAAAAGAAAAAATAATAACTGATTATTTTCTTTTATTTACCCATTTATAGCATTAAATATATACATCAAACAAAAATTAAAACAAATGAACTAAACACCCAATTCAAAATGCTGGAAAAAGAACAAGAAAGTAAATCAAAAGAAAGCATAAGGATTGACACAGATAAAATCAGAAATTAATGATATATGAATTATCAAAGTAACAATTTACTTTCCTAATAACCTCCAAACGCAACTAAGAATTTTTTAAGTGTTATGAATTTAGAGATCTAAACAAATATATGTTTCAATCCATTGCAGTTGTTAACCTAAAATTGTTTTATCTTTGGCCAGTGGGAGATTATTCAAGTTTGTTCCTTAATTATTTTAATGCAACCTCCATACTCTATAATAGCTTCCTTACTTCTGGTATGAAGATTTATCTTGTACATTTCCACCCTCAACTAGAATTACTCTTTCTGCCAAGAACCCTAGTTCCTATTAATGGGAAATGGTATTTAGCGAATGAAATCTAGGCATGAAGGGTTTTTCAGGCAATTGAGTTTTTGGCCATTTTAGTGGACAAAATATAGAAAACATGTATTTTCTTAAAGAAAGATAAAATATCTGAGTTCATGTTAATCTTTTCAATTCACATGTATTATATCTATATCTTCTTTTACCACAACATAAAACTGCTCAACATTAATTCTATCCCACAATATACATAATATTTCAGTATAACAATACCAAACTACTACCAAAACTATGATTATAAAAACAGATTTTTAACAATATTTTGCTGTTATTTTATCAGGAGGACATATTCCATTAAGTACAAATTGTTGTATTTTAAAGCCATGTTGAATAGTTCCTCTGGTGTGTGTATGGTTAAACCACCAACTGGATGCACAATTAGTTTCATTTGTATCGTTTCCTTTTTATACTAAGGGATTTTTAATTGTTTAATTTTATATTTTAATTATGTAGAATATTAACATGATTCCTAAGTCAAATACTTAAAACAAAGGAGTCCAAGTTCATCAGTGTCACCTATCACCTATTCTCTCTCTCTTCACACCCCAGCACAAGTTCTGTTTACTATAAGTGATCCACTAGGCATTAGCATTCCTTTGTTTATGATTTATTTTCAACTTTTAAATGTAAGCAATATAGTTTCTGTTTCTTAAAAATAATAATATGCCATATACACTTTTCTCCATGTTCCTTTTTTTTTTTTTTTCTTTAACAAAATATCCTGGGCATTACTCCATAGTATTCTATTTAGATTTTCATATTCATTCTTACAGTTGCATATGACTCCAATGTGCTGATAGATAGCAGTTCACTCTACCATAGACAATTTGGATTATCTCCAATCTTTTGTTATTCTAGAGGGTGTTGCAATTAACAGCCTTATGCATAAAACTTTCTGTAATTTGTCAATATATTGTAGGAATAGACTCTTAGAAGTGGAATTTTTGCAGGGCCCCAAAGTAAATAAATGTAATTTTGCTAAGCACGGATAAATTTTCCTCCATAGGGGTCTGGACATTTTGTATTTGTACTAGGCATGCAAAAAGAAAGTTGTCAAAATTGAGTGTTTGACAATCAGGTAGGAGAGAAATATCATCTTAGTGTTGCTTTATTTTGCATTTCTCCTAACCTGAATGTCTTTCCACGTAATATAGAGATATTTGCATTTCTTTTTCTTTTATCTGTTTGTGGTTTATTTTTCTATAGTTCCACCTCCCCTTATTTTCAGATACTCTTTAAATATTAGGAACATTAACCCTTGTCTTTAAGACAAGTTGCAAATATTGTCCCAGTTTGTTATTTGTATGTTTACTAACAGTACCTTTTGCCATGCAAAATTTTAATGCAATCAAAAATTTTAACTTTTTTCTTTATTGCTTCTGGATTTTGAATCAGAGTTACCAAACTTTTCTCATTCCCAGGGTATATAGAATTTCACCCATGTGCTCTTTCAAAACTTATATAACTTTGTATTTTTTACATTTAATCTCTGATTCTTTTAGATTTTAGCTTCGTGTAAAGTGTAAGGAATGGATCTAATGTTATCTTTTTCCACATTGCTATCCCCAACACTACTTACGAAAACTTTTTTCTATTGATTGAGATGTGACTGGCCTTTATGGTATACTAAATTTCCATATACGATTGGGTCAATTTTCAATTTTATTCCATTAGTCAGCCTGTTTATTCATGTGCCATTAACAAACTGCCCTAATTATATAGCCTTTGTAGTATAATTTAATTTTCAGGATGGTTACCTGTGTCCCCACTATATGTACATTCTTTTCTTTAGTATTTTCCCGCCTATTTGTATTTGTTTTCCTTCCAAATAAACTTTATAATCAACCATATAGCCACAGAAAAAAAACTGATTTATTAAACTGGAATTACATTAAACTTAATTATCAATTTAGGGATATCTAACATATCATTATATTGAGTTTTCCTATCCAAGAATGGAGTATGTCTTTCTATTTGTTCACTCTAGTTTTGTGTCTCTCAGAAATATTCTTTAGTTTTGCTAATTTAAGTTTTGAACATTTCTTATAAAGTTTATACAAATAAATTAAATTTCTGTTCTGATATCACAAAATGAGATCTCCATTTTAGATTTTTATTTTTTGTTTCTGTATATTATGCCTATTGATTTTGGTTTGTTAATAATCTCTTATTATACTAAATTTTCTACTGTTTTTGAAACTTTCCATTTTTTCTTTTAGGATTTACAGATACATAATCACATTATTTCCACATAAGTATAGTTTTACTTTTTCCTTTCCATTCTTATTGAAAGCCTCCACTTGTTTTGTCTCTTGAGTTATTTGCATTGTCTAAGGCTTCCTATAATATGTTGAATAACAGTTGAGAAATGGGCAGTTTTACCTGGTTCCTAACTTTAGAGAATTTTTTTCACTGTTTCTCCATTAAGTAAGATGTTAGAATCCCAGACGCTGACTTTTTGAGAGGGAGGGGGGAGGGGGAGGGGGAGTGGAGGGGGAGGGGGAGGGGGAGGAGGAGGGGGAGGGGGAGGGGGAGGGGGAGGGGGAGGGGAGGGGAGGGGAGGGGAGGGGAGGGAAGGGGAGGGGGAGGGGGAGGGGGAGGGGGAGGGGAGGGGGAGGGGGAGAGGGAGAGGGAGAGGGAGAGGGAGAGGGAGAGGGAGAGGGAGAGGGAGAGGGAGAGGGAGAGGGAGAGGGAGAGGGAGAGGGAGAGGGAGAGGGAGAGGGAGAGGGAGAGAGTTCATGTTGAGTAAATATCCATCAATTACCATTTTATTGAGAATTTATAATATGAATGGATATTGAATGTTGTAAAATGTCTTCTCTGCATATTTGGAGATGATCATATGATTTTTCTCCCTGCTCTTCTTAATTTGTTGTATCAATTTAATGGAATTTGTAATAATGAACCACCTGCAAGGAATGAACCATATTGCATTCCTGGAAATAATCCCAGCACTTGGTCATAATACAATTGTTTTTTTGTGGGGTTTTTTAACTGCTGAGTTGTGAGAGTTCTGTATATATTCTACATACTACTAGTGTTGTGTCAGATACATAATTTTCAAATATTTTCTTCCAGATTGTAGTTCATATTTTTATCCTGCTAACAGAGGATAAAGTAGGGTCTTTCACAGAGCAAAAGTTTTAAATTTTTATGAGGCCTAATTTATCAATTTTTCCTTTTATAGACCATGTTTTTGGTGTCAGACTAAAAACTCTTTGCCTAGCCCTAGAACCCAAAGATATTTTTCTGTTTTTTGTTGTTGTTGTTTGTTTGTTCATTTAAAAATGTTTATAGTTTTATACCTTATATTTAAGCCTCTGATCCATTTTGAGTTCATTTTCAAAAACTTAGGTCAAAATTTTTTTGTTTTGTTTTGTTTTATTTTTTTGCCTATGGGTGTACAATTGCTCCAGCACCATTTTTTTAATAGGTTTTCTTTCCTCCATTGAACTGCTTTTACATCTTTGTCCAAAGTCAGGTGTATTTGTGTGGATCTATTTCTGCATTCTGTCTTCTATTCAACTGATATATATGTCTATCCCTCCACCAATAACACACTGTCTTGATTACTGTAACTGCATAATTAGTCTTTACTTAATAATATTTTTTTATTTTACAGTTGACATACTGTAAAATAAATATTATATTATATTAATTTCAGGGGTACAACATAATGGTCAGACATTTATATACTTACAAAATGGTCAACCTGATAAATCTAGTACCCATTTAACATCATACACAGTTATTACAATATTAGTGACTATATTTCTTATGCTATACTTTATACCCCTATGACTACTTTGTAACTACCAATTTGTACCAATTTATCCCTTCCCCTTTTTCACCTGCCCCCTAATCCCCCTCCCAGCTGGCAACCATCAAAATGCCCTCTGTATCTATCAGTTTGTTTCTGTTTTGTTTGTTTATTTTGTTCTTTAGATTCCACTTGTAAGTGAAATCATATAGCATTTGATTTTCTCTGTCTGACTTACTCCACTCAGCAGAATACCCTCTAGGTCCATCCAAGTTATTGCAGATGGCAAGATTTTGTTGCTGTTTATGGCTGAGTAATATTCCATTGTGTATATGTACCACCTCTTCTTTATTCATTCCTCCATTCCACTATTGTGAATAATGCTGCAATGAACATAAGGATGCACGTGTCCCTTTGAAGCAGTGTTTTGGTTCTTCAGATAAATACCCAGAAGTGAGTTATTGGGTCCTTCTTTTTCTGTTGTTACAAACTTTGTTTTAAAGCCTATTTTGTTTAGTATATGTAGTGCTACCCTAGCTTTTATTTATTAATTAAAATTTATTGGGGTGACAATTATTGGTAAAGTTACACAGGTTTCAGGGGTACAATTCTGTAATATATCATCTATATATTACATTGTGTGTTACCCTAGCTATTTTTTTTGTTTCAATTTTCATGAAATATCTTTTTCCATCCCTTTAATCTGTGTGTGTCTTTTGATCTGAAGTGAGTCTCTTATAGGCAGCATATGTAAGTGTCTTGTTTTCTTATCCATTCAGCCACTCTATCTTTTGATTGGAGCATTTAACCCATTTACATTTAAAGTAATTATTGATGGATATGTAGTTACTGCCGTTTTATTTTTCATATATTTGATCGTTTTTTCCTTCTTCTTAAAGAAGTCCTAACATTTCTTGTAATACTGGTATGGTGGTGATGAACTCCTTTAGCTTTTTCTTGTCTGGAAAGTTCTTTAATTGTCCTTCAATTCTAAGTGATAGCTTTGCTAGGTAGAATAATCTTGATTGTAGGTCCTTGTTTTCCATCACTGAACATTTTGTGCCAATCCTTTCTGGACTGCAAAGTTTCTATTGAGAAATCAGCTGACGGTCTTATGGGAGCTCTCTTGTAGGTAACTAACTGCTTTTCTCTGGCTGCTTTTAAGATTCTCTTTTTGTCTTTAACCTTTGGCATTTTAATTTTGATGTTGCAATTGTTTTTTAAATATGCTGTTGAACTCTGTTTGATGATATTTTATTTAAGATTGTTTACATTGATATTCATAAGCGAGATTTTGTGTCCTTTTTTGGTGCAATCATTGTCATCTTTTGGGATTAATGTTGTAGAAGATACAGAACATGAAATTGGAAGATTTCTTACTTTTCTATATTCTATGGCATACTTTAAATGCATTGAAATTGTCAAATCATTAAAGGCTTGATAGAATTTTGAACCACAGGACCTGGGGCTCTTCTATGAGAGAGCTTCATTACTTTTCTATTTTTTTACTACTGGTTGTTATTCCATTTATACTTTACTGGGGTCCATTATGATAAGTTAATTTTTTTTTTAAATATCCATTTTTATCAAGATTTTTTAATCTATTTGCACACAGTTGAGCAAAGTAGAACTTTTTAAATTGATTGACTTGGTAGTGTTTTCCTTCTTTTTGATTTCTAATTTTCTGTTTTTACTTCCATCTTTCCTTTTCCTTCTTTCTACTTTTTTTGTTGATTGCTAGTTAATAGTTTCTCAATTTTAATACTAACAAAATAGCTTGATGTTATTTTAAAACTATTTTTCCATTTTCTAACACAAGTTCTGTTTTTATTTATATTAATTCTTTTTTATGCTTTTTAAATTTTTTACTTTGTTCAATTTTCTAGCTTTTTATATTGGGTGCTTAATTCTTTTGTTTTCATTTTTAATTATTATTGATTAAGATATTTAATGCTATAAATTTTCCTCTGATAATAGATTCAGTTATATACCACAGATTCTGTTTTCCTCATTTCATTACTGTTATTTTCCAATAATTCTGCAATTTTGAGTTCCTCTTTTGAACCAAGTGTTTTTTTGTGTCATCTTATTTTTAAGAAAATGGGATTTTATTTGCCATTAGTATACCCTTCTTCCCAACAATGATGACTTTAAATACTTAGTGATTTAAAAAAATAAATACTGGCAGTTCCTCATAGTCATTTAAACTCAGACTAATGAAGAAAAAAACAAAACAAAACAAAATACCACAAAATCAGCCTTAGTGAGAAAAGCCAGAAAACAGATCAATGATAAGCTTCTTCATCTTTTTTAAGACCTCCATTTCTAGATTCACTTATTGGCAGCTCTTCATCTCTAATTCCCTCAGATGACCTGCTCACATTATAGAGCCACAGTATGGAGGTCTTTGGTTGACCAGATATTTTAATACTGTCAAAGGGATCACTTCACAGACTGTGTAGAGGCATGACCAATGCACTGTACAACTGAAGCTGAAGTAGAATAATACTGTATGTCAACTATAAGAAAAATATATATATATGCATATATATATACATAAGTGTGTATATATATATATATATATATATATATATATATATATATAGTAGGGAGGTGGAGTATAGCATAAGGAAGACAGTCAATGGTATTGTAAAAGCTATATAAGATGTCAGAGGGGTAGTAGCTGGGAGAGTATCACTTTGTGAAGGGTGTAAATGTCTATTACATTGTTTTGTACACTTGAAACTATTTTTTTTTAAATGGTAAACTGTGAAAAAAATAAAATAATAAAGTCTTAACTATGAAAAAAAAAAAAATGCTGTCAAAAGACCATATGGCATATGGCATCCCATGCTGAAGTACTGTAGACTATATTTAGTCTCTGAGAAATAAATTTGCACTACAATAAGATCTCCCTCTGAGGTGAGAAAAAAAAGATATTATTTTTTGGAGAGGACAGGGAAAAGGATTTTTATACATGGTGCTTTACTAATATATATTTTTTCCTTGTTTAGTATACTTGCAGAGATAGTTTAACTTCCAGTTTGTTTTGGGTTATTTTTTTGGGGGGGGGGTTGCTTTCAGCAACTCCTTTATAAGCAATTTCAAGCAATTCCTTCTAACTTAAAGATGAAAGCTCATATTCACTCTAAACACACATACTGAAACAAATCTCATCCCTCCAAACTCTAATTTAGAATCAAAACCTCAGAGTGTGTGTCATTTTCTTCCTGCAAACATGGTTCAGAGAAAAGTAAATGTTGGTTTCACTTTTCTGTCTCAGGGCCTACTCCTTTTTTTTTTAAATCTCAGTTTAAATGGTACCTCATCTAGGGGCAGCAGTTGAAATGTGATTACATCTCAGGCTTCCTGGGGCATTTGGGAGTTTACAAGGAGTCAGGGGGCAAACTCAGCAGCATTGCTGAGAACAAAAGCCAGAGGAATGGGACCAGTGCCAGCAGATATAAATCAGCGCGCCAGGATGGGGCCAATGCCAGTGTCAGCAGCTGAGGAGAGCTAGAACCCCATGGCATTAGAAGAATAGACCATATTAGAGGGCCAGCAGCCAACCTGGAGCTGCAGAGGAGTGAAGAGAGCAAACTCACTTTCTCAGATGAACAAATGGGATCAGATCAAAGAGACGGGTGGGATTATTTTATTCGGCCTAAAGCACCCTTCAGAACCAGAGCCAGAGCTGCAGAGCTGGTGCCAATGGCACACTAAAGAGTCCTCAGAGGAGCCATCCTCAGGACTGAATGAGGTGGCAGTTTGAGACACTGCCCTGGAAGACCAAATTGAAATAACCACAGCTGAAAACTGTAAACTGCCAGTGCTACTGCATTGCTAAATGTAAGAAAAAGAACATTCTTAGCAACTATGAACAAGGAAAAGAATTGTAGGCCCCTGTTCACAGCCTTCAGAGCAAGACAAGATAGACAAGAGATGAAATAAGAAGAGGTATCAGTTGATGTGCAATTTTTACATCATTTTATATGAGAAATATCTCAAGTTCAGATCCAATCAACGGAACGCTTTTCTAAAAAGTGAAATCAGGTTAAGTGAAATACCCTCTAGCTAAGGATAGCTGTCTATCTTTACCTCCTTTTTTCCTGATTATCTGAGGAAATACATTATAAAACATAAAGGAGATTAAAAATTTTATTTAAAGTGTAATTCCTGTGATTGTGGAGTGCTTTGCTCTTTCCAAGAGCAATAATTTTAGTAAATATAATATAGTTGGAAAAGAAAAACATGGAAATTTATACCAAAGAAGATAGCTGACAATGTGGTGTCAAAATATGTCAATTCATTTGATGCCACCCTATACGCTAGATACTCTTTCCATTTAAATAGGTTTAGATGCATGTTATCTTACCTCTTATAAGTACTGTCTTGAACTTGTCAAAGGTCATTGCTGCCAATTCAACACCAACAGAAGTCTCCACTTTGAGGTGTGATGAGAGAAGAGTTTTTGTTCAGTGTAAAGACCTCAGCTGTGGAACTGCAGGACTGTGTGACAGCTCAATAGCGATACAGCTCAATCATGATACAGCATAGCTGTGGAACACCATGTGTCGCACGGGGCGGCCTGCGGGGTCTCTGCTCCCGCTCCTCACATAAGAACGCAGGACATGGTGTCATGCGGGAGACCCTGCTCGCTGCGCCATTTGTCGTGCAGGGCATCCGGCGGGGTCTCTGCTCCTGCTCCCCACACAAGAACGCAGGATATGGTGAGGCCAAAAAGGAACACCCACGGAGCCATAGGTAGGGGAGTCATACCACTATATTCTCTCTGGCGGCACTATACTCTCACTGGAGGCTGGATCCACAAACCGCCATCCACGCTTGCCAGCCCAGCCGCCATCTTCTTGCTAGCCCCCATTCTTTTTCCTCTCTCTGCTAGCGTAGCCACAGCAGTTATATTAGTGGCCAATGGCTCACTGGTTACAGCTGACGGCCAACTAGCCACAGCTGATGGCCATGCAATCACAGTTGATGGCCGTTTACTACCTGAGCCAGGCATCTGTCTATGTGAGGCCGAGAGCCTGGAAACTGCTTTTTGGGGTTCTGTCCCCACACATGGTGAGGCCAAAAAGGAACACCAACGGAGCCATAGGTAGGGGAGTCATACTACTATATTCTCGTTGGCAGCTGGGTTGGAGAAACAGAAAGCAGGAGCCACACTGTTTGCAACCCTCACTGCACTGCTTGCAGGCTCAGCCACCATCTTCTTGCTAGCCCCCATTTTCTGCTAGCATAGCCATGGCAGTTATATTAGTGACCAATGGCTAACTGGTTACAGCTGACGGCCAACTAGCCACAGCTGACGGCCATCTGCTACCTGAGCCAGCACCCCTTCACGTGAGGCCGAGAGCCTGGAAACTGCTCTCTGGGGCTCTGTTCCCACACCATGGCTGTGAGGCAGCCCAGGGAGGCAGCCTGGTCAAGGGTGCCTCAGAGAGCTATATCTTCAGTGGTACAGTTCCAGCCAGGGAAACACAGCCTTCAACAGAAACTGAAATTGTGCTCCCCAGTCAGAAGGGAGCTGACTTTTTTAGAGACAGGTCCTCACCTCTGGTCCCTGATTGGTCCATTCTCATACAAATGAGGACTCCAAATCTTCATAGTTTAATTGGTTCAAAAAGCATTGTCCTGATTGGTCAGAATGGAGCCACTCTAATTGGTCAGTGAAGAGTGTAATGAAGATATTGATGTGCAGCTCTGATTCAATGGGGAAAGTCTCAGTCCTATTGGTTGAAATATGATTCTAGGAACTCCTTTATAAGGATTGATTTGGAGGGCAGGAACTAGTTCAGGCAGGCTGTTCAATGCAGGAGGCAGGCAGTTCAGTTCAGGCATCTCCCTAAAGCACAGCTTTCATGAGAGGTCCCTATTTAGCAAAGGCTGCTAAGCTCTGTTTTTAAATTTGAGCCCAATCAGACACAAGGAGCCCTTCTTTATAGGTACACTCATTGTCAAGGTCAACAAACTGAACAATACAAAAACTTACCACATTAAGTAAAGATATCATGTCATTTGCTTCAAACCTAACTTTACCATTCTAATATTATGCCACTCTGTAAAATCTGAGAATAAAGGTAAAATATCTCATTTGCCTCTCATATTGAAACTAAGAAAGATAAAGTTGGTATTTTTTCTAGTGCCCCTCAAATGCCATTATCACATGACACTCTTATTCAAAAACCTATAATGGCTTTAAAGTTTGTGATAATATATCTTAATCAAACCTCTATTTGTGTATTTTTATTATTTTATTAAGATATATAATATTTTATATATAAGATATATTATACATAATAAGATATATAATTTACATTATATAATATATCTTATATAATTTACATTATATATTATATCATATATATTATATATGATATATATATTATATACATAATAAGATATATAATTTACATTATATAATATATCTTATATAGTTTACATTATATATTATTATATATATTATATTATATTATATATGATATAATATAAATAAGATATATTATCTTATTATATATACTATAAGATATACAATGTATATAATATATGATATCTTATATATCTTATATATCTTATAATATGTATGATATATGATATATGATATATATATATATAGGGACAGACACTCTTTCAAATTCTTTATAAGCATCAAACTCATTATATCAACACTATAAAATAGATACTGTTATCATCAACTTCATTTTACATATGGAGAAACTGAGGAATAGAGAGTTATCCAAAGTCACACAGCTATCAAATAGGGAACCCAAGCAGTTTGACTCTAGAGATTCTACAGGGGTTCATCCAATTCGGATTTTGCTGATTGCATGCCCAGTGTTTTTCTTTCCTAGTTAATAAAAGGACCTAGTACAGTTTCACACATTTTATTGTTGTCTAGTATTTAAATTTGACATTGATGTTGAGCCTCCAGTTAGTCATCATCATCATTATTGCTATTGTTTTATCATCACCCTCATAATACCACCATCAATATCATTATAGTCAATGCTTGTTTAGGTTTACCCATATGACTACCAGTGTCTTTGCTTTCTATTGCTATTTGCTTCTCAATTCTTTACCCTAGGATTAGATACCTTTTCTGTGTGAAATATAAACTGTACATGTTCTTTCAGCAAGATTCTGAGGGCAGTATATTTCTTTGGTGTCTGCCTTTCAATTTTTGTATCTCTTGACTCTGGATATTTTTGCTGGGTATGGAAATCCAAGTTAAGAACATTTTTTTCTCACTACTTTTTAAAAATAGCATTCCATTATGTTTGGGTTTCTATTGCTATTGTTGAGATGACTACTCCCTCTCTGCCATTAATATGTAGGTAATATATATTTACTCTTTAATTGCTTTTAAGATTTTCTTTAGTGACACAGAAATGTCAGATTCAACTTTTCCCAATTTTATCTGTCCTTTAGCTCCTTATAAGTGTTCTGTTCTTGTTAATAGTTAAATAATGGAACTAGGAATATAATAAGCATGTAATAAATATTTGGCAATTTTCTATTGATTTTCTATTCTATTAATTCTGTCATTTTAGATATAGCATTATATGTCATATAAATATGACGTTATAGCAAATATCTTGAAGACAAGTACCTCATTTTTCACTTTTTTTTTTTATTATCTAAAACAAAGCTCTGCCCCCAGCAAAAGTGTTCAATTAATGATTTTGGATTTTCCCTTACTTCCTGTTTGACCTAACTTTTTCAGATTCAATTATAATTTATATTGAATAAATGTCTCTATGCTATCTTCTTTCCCTTCCTCTCATTGCTAAGACAAGGAATTGAAACCAATTCTAAAATGATCGCAAAATCCTAGGGCTCATATTTATAGTTGGGGCTTACATAGAAACTGTTTCTGCTCTCTAGATTTCAATTATATTGTGTATAATCAATTAAATAGTAATATTTAGTTTCAAACTACCTCGAATTAATCTAAAAGACCAGGTTGAAAAGGTAGTTTTATAGAAACATTTTTTCACTCCAAGCAATTCTAAAGTACATCTTGGATCTCTTCTATTAAAGTAAATTCTAAAAACGATGGAAATATTTTAAGTGAAAAATTTTTATACCCATTAAAGCACAAGATAATGCCAATGTTTTTCTGCTGCATGAGATTAAAATTCAGGGAGAGCTATTGAATTATGATCTTAATGAGATACGAATTTGAAGATCAATCATCCCACTGAAGCACTATGGAAATAATCCATCTAGACAAATTTAGGGAGGGCCTAATGGTTTATCATACATTATGTGTACAGCAAGACAATTAATACTGTGTTATTTTACTTATGACTTTTTAAGATATTTTCTGAACATTGGTACGGTTTTCTTGAAGAATCAGATAAATGCAATAAAAATGACATAAGGATTAGTTAGATATTTTTCCTGTTTTAAAGTATTTTTTAACATAAACTCAATCAGAATTATACTGAACGTAAGTAATACATTTTTATTAGGCACAGTACGGTCTAACTCTTCTTGATTACAAAGGTTAAAAGGCTTCAGTTGCATTCCCTTTAAACGAGAAAGAAAGAAAATTAAAGGAATTCCTTATGAGACCAGTTTTGAAAAAAAAATATCTAATATAGAACAAAGACAAAATAAATTTCAGGAGCAATATGGCACCCTGATAATTTTAAGATTGAGGGAAATATGCTGAATTATCTAAAAATATTCTAATATAGAAAGAATGAGTTAACTGTGAGATAGCCTTTTTTTTTTTTTAAAGGGGGCAGGAAACATCTTCCAAGAGAGCCTCTAGCAGTTCTCATAAGATAGCACTCCATTCTCAGACCTGAAAAGAATCTTCAGAGATCGTTTAATTTTGCCATCCCAACTTGTGGTTAGACCCAGAGGGAGCTGTGAAATTGCTACAACAGATACACCAAGCCACGTAGAAACCTAGAATTTCTTTAGACAAAATCAATATGTCTCACATATATTTGTGTGATTATTTCTGCTGCATTGACATGCAATTGTTACTGATAAGATATAAACAAAGCATTTCTGAATCCATAGAAATTATGTCATTTTTTTTTTTCAATCAATTGACATCAAACGTATAATTTCCTAATTCAGGGGAAGTTTGAAACCTTAAAAGAGGTCAGTGATGAATCTATTTTTCTCCACCTTCTCCACTTCTTTCAAGAATATTTATATCCAACAATGTAAGCTCCATGAAGGTGGAAATTTATGTTTATCTTTGTTTACTGCTGTATTCCTAAAATAGTGACTGACATATAGTAAGTTCTAAAAAATGTCTGATGAATGAATGAATGAATGTTGATGAAATGTTTCAATCACCCAGCACCAAATATTTAAAAGCTTTAAATAATCAGCATTAAAAACCAAGTTACACAGAGGCCATTGAAGACAGCCCTGTTGACTTCCTTTTTGGCAATAAGCTATAATAAATTGTTGTGTGTGTGTTTAGAGAATAGCTGTTCAGAGTCTTCATAATTTATTGCTTTTTTCATGCTGAGATAAAGACTTATTATGAAACACACTCACTTTTTGGTGCTTTGGAACCTGTTGGCTCCTGGGTGCCAATTACACTCTGGCAGAAGCCTGAAGGTCTCCATGGAGCAGCTGGTGTCAGCGTCACATAAAATATGCTCCTGAAATGGATCATTCTGCTGCTCAGGGAACATAGAAGAGGCTTAGCTGAAATAAAGAAAGGACAAAGCTATGACATCCAAAAATAAAATCAAAGGGGATCAAGTTAGTTATTTTTATATTCTGATACTGGGCTCAGTAGTCTAAACACCTCACAGCTGTTCAAAATTTGAGAAGAAGAAATCAACTATATCACTAACCTTCCTTGGGTAGAGGGTGTTTAGGCCAGGCATATCTGTCTTCTGTCTACCACTAAGAACCCTGCTACAATAACTCTATCTCAGGTGTCCTCTTTAGTTTAAAGTTGTGGTTAAGAAAGATAAATCGATGTCAGGTCATGTGGACCCCAGCCATGCAACTTCTTGGCTCTGCAACTTTGGGCAAGCTATTTGATCTCTTTGCCCCTGGTCATCCATTCACACAATGGGAAAAACAATTGGTCTTACCTTCTGGAGTTGTGGTAAGGATTCAACGAAATAATCCATGTGAGGCAGTCAGCCTTGCTTCTGGCTTATAAATTCTCAATAAGCATTAACAACTACTATCATTACTATAAGAACATAAATCTGGGCCCATGATCATTACTTCTGAAGCTTCTTTCTAACTCCAGTTAGACCCAAACGGATGGGGATGGGGGAAGTACTTAAACTTCCTGGGTGATAGACACTTCCTGTTTTCCCTCCCAGTGTCCACATCTCACTATGACACAATGTTGATTCATACTCTCAGACTTGATATTTTTTTCCATATTTCCTAGTGCTTCTTCAGTGATAGTCAGACTTAGATCTGATGGTCTCATTCTGAAACCATCACTCATAACGTCCATAAGGTATTGTTTCTTCTGGTCTCAGACTAGCCAGAGTGGGGAGGGTGTCAATACCTTGCTTTGTACCATGGTCCCCTTCTCAGTCTAATGCTCAGTCCAAACCTCAGCCTAAATCCTGAACCTTTCTGACTCTAGAAAATTAACAAAATATCGTGCCCATTTTGTAACACCCTTTATTCCCTCCGTGTCTTACCGCCTATTCATCTTGCTTCCCCTCGTTTCACCATACCATTTCTTTCTGCAATGCTTTTCTCCCTCTCTATAGTGTTCTTATATCTTTTCTAGCATCATTCTTTAATACTCTCATAAAAATAATACTGAAATATCACCTATAAAAACCACTGGACAGTAACTTTTAATGTGTCACTCCAGATGCACCACAGAGAGTCCAGGAATGCCCTAAAAGGATATGCAAAAAGTAGTATGTTTGTATGTGCGTGTGTGTGTGTGTGAGAGAGAGAGAGAGAGAGAGAGAGAGAGAGAGAGAGAGAGAGAGAGAGAGAGAGAAAGGGAGAGAAATAGAGAGACAAAGAAAGACAGCGACAAAGAAAGAAAGGGGTAGACAGAAGTGTGTTTGTGCACTTGTTTTCCTAAGGGAGAACACATTGTTTTCATCAGATTCTCAAATATTAAAAATGTAAAGGGGATCAAATATATGGTGAAGGAAAGAGAATTGACTCTGGGTGGTAAACATATAATGTGATATATATAGATGATGTAATACAGAATTGTACACCTGAAATCTATGTAATTTTACTAACAATTGTCACCCCAAGAAACTTAAAAAATATAATAAAAAATAAAATAAAATCCAAAAAAAATGTTAAAAGCTGCTCTGAAGTTAAACTGAAAACTATATCATTCTTAACATGTATTAATCATTATATATTAAGAGGTTAAAAACATGAAGATGATGAACTCTCAACAAATATTTATTGTGCCAAATGTTAAAGAAATAAATGTATCTAAGTCTTTGCCCTCAACACGTTGACAATCTACCTACAAAGAATAAATTAATTTTAAAATAACAATGTAGTATTTTACTTGTTGTTTTTGTTGTGTTTTATGTTAATAAACAGTCTTTCTGCATAGTAAGAAAAAAGCTGGGTGAGACTAAAGGATGAGCTACAACAATGTTGAAATAGTCAGACATGACTTAATAGAATAGGAAATAAGGTAGTCTTAAGAACAAGACATTTTGGGGAAAATATGAGTCTGGAGTTAGAAAAATTACATTTGAAATTGTCACTAAATAGTCAGATAAAGAAGTAGAGAGTTAGAGAACTGGAACTGATGCAAACTTATTGAAGTTGACACAGAAGACTGGCAACCCCAATATGAACAGTATAGAGCTGTACTTTAAGGAATTAGGAATGAATGGGTGGTCAGGATGTAGAGCCTGAATGGTACAAGAGAGAACAGAATAGGTCAAAGGAAAATTTCCTTTAGTACACAAGACCTGAGCACATTTGTTCAGAGAGCATGAGTTACCAGCCGTCACTCATTTCTGTTTGTTATTGTTGGAACATTAGCCTTAACAGTAGCATTGTGGTCCTTGTTCATTTGATTACAAAAGGAAGGGTTTATACATTTCTGAGTTGTAATTGGTTTCGGAGGCTGTAGAGACTAAGGCTCAGGGTCCAAGTCTAATGAATAAATGGGAGAAACTAATGGCAGAACACAAGTCATTCATTAATTGCAAAGAGAAAATATTGTTTTAAAAAAAACACTAATAACTGCAATCCTGGTGAACACAGAAGCAATCCATAATAAAAAGTCATTTGTCAGTATGGCTTCCTAAATGTAAAGTGCACGGAGTGCAGAAAATTATGCAATGACTAAAAGAACAAGTGGGTTTTAATCACTCAGTTTATTAGGGACACTTATTTTTTGGAGATCAAAAGTTAAAGAATAGTCCAAAAGTTGGTTAGTGAGATAAAGCTTTAGTGACAGAGGGGAAAAAGTCTGTTAATTGCTGGCTTAGTTTTATTAGAAGCAGGCCAACATACTGGATATTCTACTATTTCTGCTTATGACTCGAGCTCTCGGAAGAGCTGTTGGAATCTGCCACTGTTTTTGTGTGTAGCTTTCTTTTTATAGGCTTTGAAGTTTCTTCCAATTCCTAAATTTATTAGGAGAGTACATAGCTTCCAAGAAAGACCTACTTTGACCTTAATGACTATAGTTTTTATTTATTAAAGCAATAAAAAATAGTATTGTGGCATTTTCATATCAGTAAATATCCTGTTTGTGCTCAACCAGCAAACCTGAAAAAACTATATTTTCTTGGATCTGTGTGGAATATACCTCACATGAAGCAGTGCCTAAATATTTGTTTTGATGTATTCAGGCATATGGTGCTAGATGAATGAGAATATGGTACAAGTAACTGGTAGTGGAGAAGTTATTCTGGCCAAAGTCCTGATAGAAAACTGCTAGGTGATTTATTAAAGCTGATTAAAAAATTTCAGACAACTATGAAAATATGTAGGTGGAAAATACAAGGGAATAAATAGCAAACCAGATAGGTAAGTAGGTAGGTAGATAGATGATAGATAGATAGATAGATAGATAGATAGATAGATAGATAGATAGATAGATACATACATACATACATACATACATACATACATACATACATAGATACATAGATACATAGATACATAGACAGATAGATATAGAGATGGTGAGATAGCCTAAAGTTCCCTATCCCTATAATGTTGCTGCATATCTTTGATAATTGAAAAATACATGGTTTTAAGAAAAGCAACTTGAGGATAAACCTTGGATAGCTTCCACTGGCCTAAATGAATGAGACCTCCATTTATTTGACTTATGTAGTTGAAATATTAAATCAAGGCTTGTTTTTTGAATATCAGAATGTCTTTGGATAGTTGAGCCCTTATTCTATTCTTTAAACAATTAGGGGAAATTTTTGAGTAATAGCATTGTGTAAATAACTGCTATAGATAACTCAAAGCATACAGGCTTATAAAGTGAATAAAGGAATAAACTAATATTTATCCTTCACCTCTCACCACTGCCTGTTGCCTAAGGCTCATAGAGGGCATTGTGAAAATAGAGTATGCCTAGAATAGTGTCAGAACACTTTATGACAACTAATGAGGGAAACATAGAGATCACGCCAAATAATTCTAAGAACAGTACCTCTGGGCTGGAATGTGGATACTTATTAGCTGTTCCTGGCAAGCTTTCATGGCCATGACTTTATGGTACCCACTGGGGAGGAATGTGAAATGTCCAAAAGTGTTCCCATAATAATCTGTGCCCAGAACGCAGCTATTTTTAAAGAAAGGACATTTCCAACTCTACTCTATATTCCATGAGACACACAGATTCCAAAATTGGAATCATGAAAGGGTGAATTCAGCCCCTAAGGCCAGATGGAATTGTGCCTTCCCTGAGCTCAGAACAAACCAATCAATAAAGAAAAGAATACAGCAAGCTCAATGATATTGACTTTGCCACAAAAAAAAAAAAAAAAAAAAAAAAATCCTAAGGCACATATCAGCTTTATCTAAAATGATAAGTTGCAAAATAACTCTCTCTGAAGACCTAACTTGACAAGGGATGGCATTTTAGGAATGGATATGTGGTGTCAGAAATCAAGGATCCCACATAAAGTAATGGAATAGCTTAGAGACAAATAAACAGGGAGCAGAGGACCGAGGGGTGATTGATTGTTTCTGTCTGAGATCTGTTCAGTTGTACTTTTGATGGAGTTTGAGGTGCCCTGGTTTCAAAGCCCAAGGGCAACATTCTGTCCTTGAGTGGCATCCTGATGCTCGGTGGGCAGGAGTCTGCATTCCTGTCTGACAATCAGCTGGAAGATTCAGACAATCTGTTTAGGCTAAAGCCTGGAATGGCTGATACTTCTTTGATTTGCTTTGCCAAAATGACTGCAGAGAATGGCAGCACATTGTGATTAGAAATAGTGCTTGGAACACGTCTAATTTAAAAACATTGAAGAATGGAAACCAGAAGGGGAAAAGTCTTTTGAGAATTCTATATCCAGAGTGTAAGGATATCATGAGACTTTTTTTACCAATTAAGTTAATAAAAGTTTTTATTAAACTGAGTTGGAGTGCATAGAGTCGTTGATTATCTGTGTTAGTGGAGCTATATCTATATCTATCGATTAATTGATTGATCAATTGATAGATATAGATATGTAGTGTCAGAAAATAATTTTTTTATAGTGGTTAGACATTTATGTAATTTACGAAGTGATTCCCCCTGATAAGTCTAGTACCCCCGGGACCAAACATAGTTATTATAATATTACTAACTATATTCCCTATGCAGTACTTTACATCCCCATGACTATGTTGTAACTATCAACTTGTACTTTTTAATCCCTTCACCAACACCCCTCCCATCTGGCAACCAACACCCCTCCAACCAACACCCCTCCCATCTGGCAACCATCAGTTTCTACTCTGTATCTATGAGTTTGTTTCCGGTTTTTTTGCATGTTTTTCTTTAGATTCCACATATAAGTGACATAATATAGTATTTGTCTTTCTCTGTCTGACTTATTTCGTTTAGAGTAATACCCTCTAGGCCATCCATGTTGTCACAAATGGCAAGATTTCATTCTTTTTTATGGCCAAGTAATATTCCATTGCATATATGTACAACCTCCTCTTTATTCAATCATTCATTGATAGGCACTGAGGTGACTTCTTCATTTTGTCTATTGCAATGAACACAGGGGTGCAAATATATTTTCAAATTAGTGTTTTGAATTTCTTTGGATAAATATCCAGAAGTGAAATTGCTGAGTCATGAGGTAGTGCGATTTTTAATTTTTTGAGAAAACTCCATACTGTTTTCCATAGTAGCTGCACCAATTTACAATCCCACCAATGGAGCATGAGGGTTCCCTTTTCTCCACATCCTCACCAACACTTGCTGTTTGTTGATTTATTGATGATAGCCCGTCTGGGAGGTGTGAGGTAATCTCTCATTGTGCTTTTAATTTGCATTTTTCTGATGATTAGTGACATTGAGCATCTTTCCATATGTCTGCTGGCCATCTCTATGTCCTCTTTGGAGAAATGTCTTTTCAGGTCCTCTGCCCATTTTTCAATTGGGTAGTTTGGTTTTTTTTTAATGTTAAGTTGTATGAATTCTTTATATATTTTAAATATTAACTCTTCATCAGATGTATCATTGGCAAATATCTTCTCCCATTCAGTAGGATGTCTTTTCATTTGCTGATGGTCTCCTTTGCTATGTAAAACCTTTTTTAGTTTGATGTAGTCTAATTTGTTTATATTTACTTTTGCTTCCCTTGTCTGAGGAGATATATCAAAAAAAAATATTACTAAGAGCAATGTCAGAGAATTTACTGCCTATGTTTTCTTCTAGGAGTTTTACGGTTTTCGGTCTTAAGTTTAAATCTTTAATCCATTTTAAGTTTATTCTTGTGTATGGTGCCAGAAAGTGGTCTAGTTTCATTTTTTGCATGTATCTGTCCAGTTTTCCCAACACATTTAATGAAAAGTCTTTTTTACTCCATTGTACATTCTTGCCTCCTTTGTCATAGACTACCCACCATATGTGTGTGGGTTTATTTCTGGGCTCTTTATTCTGTTCCACTGATATATGGTATGTGTCTATTTTTATGCCAGTACCATGCTGTTTTGATTCCTTGTAGTATAGTTTGGTATCAGGTAGCATAATACCTCCAGCTTTGTTCTCCTTTCTCAACATTGCTTTGGCTCTTCAAAGTCTTTTGTGGTTCTATATAAATTTTAGGATTATTTGTTCTAGTTCTGTGAAAAATGCCATTGGTGTTTTGATAGGGATTGCACTGATCTATAGATTACTTTAGGTAGTATGCACATTTTAATGATGTTAATTCCTTCCATCCATGAGCATGGTATTAATTTGTATCTGTTCCATTAATTTGTATCTTCTATTTCTTTCTTCAATGTCTTATAATTCTCTGAGTACAAGTCTTTTACCTCCTTGGTTAAATTTACTATTAGGTATTTTCTTATGCAACTGTAAATGAGATTGTTTTCTTAATTTCTCTTTCTGATAGTTCGTTCTCAGTGTATAAACTGCACCTGATTTCTAAATACTAACTTTATGTTCTGCTTCTTTACTGAATTCATTTATCAATTCTAATAGTTTTTTGCTCTTATCCTTAGTGTTTTCTTTATATGGCCTTTAATAGGTTGAGGTATGTTCCCTCTATTCCCACTTTGCCGAGAGATTTTATCATAAAATGATTCTGGATTTTATCAAACACTTTTTCTGCTTCTATTGATATGGTCATATGATTTTTCTTATTCTTTTTTTTAATGTGGTATATCATGTTAATTGATTTGTTGATATTGAATGAAACTTGCATCCCAGGAATAAATCCCACTTGATCATGGTGTACGATCTTCTTAATGTGTTGCTAAATTTGGTTTGCTAATATTTTGTTGAGGATTTTTGCATCTACTCATATGTTCATCAGGGATATTAACCTATAATTTTTTTTTTTTGTAATGTCTTTGTCTGGTTTTAGAGTCAGGGTAATGGTGGCTTTGTAAAATGAGTTTGGGAGCCTTCCCTCCCTTTGAAATTTTTGGAATAGTTTGAGAAGAGCAGGTGCTAATCCTTCTTTGAATGTTTGGTAAAATTCATCTTCAAGCCATTTAATTCAGGACTTTGTTGGGAGTTTTTTATTATTACTGATTTGAATTCCTTAGTAGTAATCAGTTTGTTCAGATTTTCTGTTTCTTCTTGATTCAGTCTTGGAAGATTGTATGTTTCTAGAAATTTAGATTGTATGTTTCTAGGAATTTATCAATTTCTTCCAGAGTGTCTAGTTTGTTGGCATATAATTGTACATAGTATTTTCTTATAATCCTTTGTATGTCTGTAGCACCAGTTGTCACTTCTCTTTCATTTCTGATTTTATTTATTTGGGTCCTTTCTTTTTTTCTCGATGAGTCTGGTTAAAGGTTTATCTATTTTGTTTATCTTTTCAAAGAACCAGCTCTTGGTTTCATTGATCTTTTGTATTGTTTTTATTTTTATGGACTCTATTTTGTTTATTTCCACTCTGATCTTTATTTCCTTTCTACTCACTTTGGACTTTGTTTGTTGTTCTTTTTCTAGTTTCTTTAAGTTTAAGGTTACATTGTTTAAGATTTTTGTTTGTTTGTTTCTTGTTTCTTAGGACTGCTTTTGCTGTGTCCCATAAACTTTGGGTCATTGCGTTGTCATTTTCATTTGTCTCAAAGTATCTTTTGATTTCTTCCTTGATCACATTGTTAATCCATTCATTGTTTAGTAGCATGTAATTTAGCCTCCATGTGTTCGTGTGCTTTTCTGTTTCGTTTTGGTTTTTCCCTGTAATTGATTTCTAGTTTCATACTATTGTGGTTGGAGAAGACACTTGATATAATTTCAGTCTTTTTAAATTTATTGAGACATGTTTTGTGGCCTAACATGTGGTCTATCTTGGAAAATGTTCCATGTGCACTTGAAAAGAATACATATTCTCCTGACTTGGGGTGAAATGCTCTAAAAATATCAATTAAATCCATCTGGTCTAATGTGTCACTTAAGGCCACTGTTTCCTTGTTGATTTTCTGTCTGGAAGATCTGTCCATTGGTGTCAATGTGGTGTTAAAATCCCCTACTATGGCTGTATTACTGTCGATCTCTCCCTTTATGTCCATCAATATTTGTTTAATGTATTTAGGTGTTCCTACATTGGGTGTATAAATGTTTACAAGGATTAAATCCTCTTGTTGGATTGATAGTTTTATCTTTACAAAAAAGTTCTTCTTTGTCTCTTGTTATAGCCTTTGTTTGAATGACTATTTTGTCTAATATGCTACCTCAGCTTTTCTTTTTGTTTCCATTCGTATGAAATATCTTTTTCCATTCCTCTACTTTTAGTCTGTGTGTATCTTTCAATCTGAAGTGGGTTTCTTGTAGGCAGTATATGTATAGGTCTTGTTTTCTTACCCATTCAGCTGCCCTATGTCTTTTGATTGGAGCATTTAATCCATTTACATTTAAAGTAAATATTGATAGATACACAGGTATTGCCATTTTATTATTCATATTTATGTTCTTTTCCCTCCTTTCTTCTTAAAGAAATTCCTTTAACATTTTTTGTAATACTGGTTTGGTGGTGATGAATTCCTTTAGCTTTTTAAAAAGTCTTAAGATTTTTAAAAGTCTTATATTTTTTCTGTTATCTAGTATGTCTAATGTAATTCTTGGCACAGAGTAGACACTTAGAATTTACTTGATAAATACATGAAAGAATGAACTTTTTGGATTCTACCTCATCTTTATAGGAAGTTAAAGTTCTTATTTTCATCTCCAGTCCCTTCATTTTCCTCTTCCCAAATTCCCTAGGAAATGTGTAAACAAACAAACAAACAAACAAATAAATAAATAAATAAAATCGTGAAAATTAAAAGTTTCCAGATGGAAAAACAAGATAAGCAAAGTAAAAATGTAATTCCACAATAAAAATTTTAATTTTTAAACTTCAGTGATGTTATCATTCTATTAAAATTAAGAAAATGGCGCTTACTGTACAAGAAAGAAAAATAATGTTCTGAAAGATTTATGCATCCATAAAAAGAAAATACATGCATAGCATAAAATATTAGCTTAAGATCTGAAATGATTATAAACTTGACTCTTCTATTAACCTAGTGGAATACCATGTGTATGTATGTGTGTGTGTGACTGTATGTATGTGTGTTTTCTTGTTTTTTTATTGGCAAATGTTTTGATTGTGCAACTGTTTTCTGTACCATGGTCTCCACTATCTGAATATCAATTATCATTTGCATAACTTTAAATTATTTTGGTCAGTACTCAGTTCAATTTCTAGTTGAAAATTAGAGGCTTTTTGTTAGTATGTTTTTCCAAGAGCAAATAATATTGAATTTTCCAGGAAGCATTCCATTCAATAGGATCATTGTTAATTGGTATCTGTAAGGAACTTTTAATATCATATGGTATTAAGAAGTTTTATTTTCTTCCTAATAGCACCCTGGTTTTACTTTGAGAGGCTATCTTTTCCAGTCTGTGAGCAGTTAAGGTGAGAAGATAATCTTGATCATGCCCCACTTTCCATTCAGACTAATTTTCTCAGTTTTTTCCTCTTAAAACCTGGTACAATCAAGAAGAATGAAGGTGTTTAAAATTTGATTCATGGAATTCTCTCTCAAGATGTTTAATTTTGAGTAGAAGAACTGAAAAGCAGAATAAATAATGTACTTTCTCTTTTTACTGTTACTTCTCCACCCACCACTTGACTCAACATCACCTCTTCTGTTCAAAATTTTTTTCTTGTGTGCTTCAGGGGCAGAGAGTTGAGATAGTCATACCTCTCATCTCAAAGGACATTATCACCATTGGTTCATGCAGAATTTCTCTCTTATCCATTTATTTATTTGTGCAGTTATCTCTTCATTTTTATCATACAACTTTCTCCTTTCCTCTTCTTCCCATAAGTAACCATTCTAATGTGTATATGCATGCCTTTCTGCTTATATTAATATTCATAAAATGTATTGATGGTTTGTGTGTGTATGCTTTTAATTTATATAAGTGGAATTATTATATACATATATAATGCATATATGAATGAATTTTACATTGTTTTTACTCAGATTTATTTTTAAGATCTACCCATGTATCTATGTGAACATCTTAGCTGATGCTTCTAATATGTATACATCTACTACATTTTATCCATCCACTCTCTTAGAGATAAACATCCAAGTTGCCTTCATCTTCCTGCTTCCATATTAATATTGAAATTACCATTCTATGGATCTGAATTCTTTAGAATACATAATGAGTCATAGGGTATGCATAATTTTATTTGACAAAGACATAACATATCAACAAAATTGAGAGCTTGCTCTGTGCCAGAAAGTTCCAAATGGTAGGAATAGAAAAAAAATAAAATCTCTGTCCTCATGAAGCTTACATTCTGAGAAGACAGGCAATAAATAAATATATAATAACACACACAAATGGAGATGATGGACTGGAAGTAGTATATACACGTATACAGAAAGTCCAGCATTCATTCTAGAAATAGGGACTGAAAACATTTGAGAACCTGCCATGAAACTATATAAAGTCACTTAGAAAGTATGTATAGATGAAAACATGGTCTGGGGATGGAGCTCTTAGGCACTTTAACACTTACAGATTAAAAATACTAGAAGAAGTCAACAAAGGAAGGCAAAAATGAATTGCAGGTAAGATAGGAGGAAAACAAAGCAGTGGTGTCCCAAAGCCAATATTTAAAATAAATAAATGAATGAATGAATGAATGAATGAATAAATAAATAAATAAATAAATAAATAAATAAATAAACAAACAAATAAATAAGAGAGAACATTGTCATGTTACTGATTGGTCAAATGAGATAAGGATCGAGATTAATTTTGAATTAAAAAATTTGGAGGTTATTGGTGATGTTGATAATATCTCACTGACCATAGTTATATTCCAACAGTGAAATGGGTTTATTAGAGAATTAAGGAGAACTTGGAGACAGCCTTCTTTTGAACATAATTTTGAGGATGTTTTCTATAAAGTGGAGAAGAGAAATGGGGTAATGGCTGGAGGAGGATAAGTGATAAAAAGAGAATTTTTATAAGTTGGAAAATATTACAGCATGCTTTTAACATTCTCTGGATGTCAAGTCAAGCCAGTGGAGAGTTTAAAATTTTTGATGCTGGAAAGAGAATTCTTGAAATGTTACTCTTATATAGGTGACAAGGAATGAGACTTAGAACACAAGTGAAAAAGATGGACAATCCATCCATAGTAACAGGATGGAACAAAAAAATTATGGGCATAGATGTAGGGGGCTAGTAGGTGTGAGGGAGTGGGGTAGATATAGTGGTAGAAGAATGTAGAATGTCTTTTTTTTTTCTATTTACTTCATCAATTGGCCTTTATCTAATGATCCAGCCTCCTACGCTTCCACTCTTTGTCTTTATCCACTTTCAACAAGCACTTTATTTTTCAGAATATAAACTGCCTGCACAGTATAGTTTTCAAGTTTCTACACCTTTAATTTTTCTGCTTATATTGTCCTCCCCAATCTGTCAGCTAGTGAATATGCACTTATTTTCAAGTAAATATGCACTTATTTTTAAGTACAATTCTTAAAACTTAGCTTAAACTTCCCTGATTCACCCCATAGCTTTGTTGCTTTAAAAACAAAAAAAGTCTTGATGCATGACTCTCCACTGAGCTGTAACATGAAAGTACCTGTTATATTGAACTCAGTCATTTTTTTACTCCAAATACTTGTCCAATACCTACTATGGGTCAGGCACTGGACTGTCCTAGGTTTTGGAATACAGCTGTGCACCAAAGACCCTGCTTTAAGGAGCTTACACACTAGTGGCTTTCATGGAAATGAAGCATTTAATGAAGTACTAGCCCCCTGTGGTGATGTGCCAACTTTAGAATTAACATTTGCTCATAGTCAGTTTCATTTTAGCCTCTAAGGCCAAGATATAACATAACATTAAAAATCAGGTTTTTCTTTTCTTTCTTTCTTTCTTTTTTTCTAGATAACCTAACCATACAACAAGTTTTGTAATTGTATGCCACAAAGAATTATGATTTTTGGAAATGTGGATTTGAGCATGAAAAAGCACCATGTTTTGAGTTTTCTCTACCTCAGGTTGTTCTGCATTCTAAACCTGCCATTAAATTGATAGTGGAAATTGGGGAAGAGCACCTACTTCTTAAGACTAGCTGAAAATAAAAACGTCTGGGTACTGGCTGCCCCATGATGGTTTTTGTTTGCAGGGAACTGGACTTAACAAAATCAGCCTATTCATTTTAACTAGATTTGTTATCCTTTCCAACACTGAGTTATTATTCACTGGTAGCCATTAATATTTGTAAGGTAATTGTCAAATCTGAAAACTTGTATATGGTATTTCCCCTCCTCTGAAAACAAGCAATCTACTATTTTGTTATCAACAGGATTATTTAAACAGATACAATTCTACCAAAACAGTGACCTGTAATAACCCAGAAGGAAAATCTTACACAACCCTGTTCTAAATTACTGGAATCACTAACTCCAAATACCATTTTTGGAAGGTGATCCGAGATGCAAGTTTGTTTTCCATTACCTGACATGGGTGTAAGAAATTAATGGAACCATCTTCAATATAGTTTATGTAATTCAAAATAATGGCTGTACACTGGCTCCAATTTAATCCCTGAGCCCAGGGAAAATTTGGGTGAAAACTTTGGAACTGTCTATTATTAAAGAAATTGTAAGAATTTAAGTGAGCATTGAGAATTGGTAAAATGCAAAACAAGTTTTAGACTTACAATAGTACTTTTTCATTATCAAAATGACATTTAGAAATATTTATCCTTAAAGAGTCCCTTGCTATCCTTCTTGTTTTCTGGATTTCACTGCAAGGTAATTTAACATACTGAGTTATCAACTCCTTTTTCTCATAGCGCAATGTTAAGTATCGTCCCCTGTGAGATTAATAAAGTGAAAGGTTACTTACCCAGAACCCTGTCATTCTCCCCTCCAGCCAGGATTACTTTAAGGAAGGGGAAAATCCACACCAATGTGTTTCAGCTAGGAGAATGAGGGTCAAGACTCCACCTGATTCATAGTTCCCCATCCACTGAAATCTGTTGGTAAAAGGAGAATTTTCATTGCTATTCTCCCATCAATCTTGCTTAGCTGCAAATTCCTATAGCTCTGCAGTCTTCGTGTACAAGATCAAAGTATGGAGTAACCAAAAGGCCACTACATGGGGAAGAAAGAATTACAGCCTTCCTCCCCACCTCAAATTCCCATCCTGCCCCCTAACACACACAGACTTATGTGACACCTAATGTGACATCAATGTCCCCTTTTCACTGCCTCCTTACTTCAATTTGTTTGGAAAGGAGAAACAAACCCTCAATACTCTGTATTACTAAGGAGGCTAGATAACAACTGGCTAAACAAAAAGTTTTGCACATCAATGCCTACTGAACAGCAATTAGTTTAAATTTCCTTGTAGGGCACCGGTTTGAAACTTCAAAACTAAGGACAACTAGTAATATATTAGTTCCACAGTTTGGTGGAGCTGTTTATGCAACCAAGATGATTTTCAAAGGCCTGTCAAAAAACACCTTTATCAAAACAATACAGGATGTATTAAGCCAATTTGGGGTTGACTTGAGAACCATAACTCATTTCTTAAATTTGAAAAAAGATGTGTTTGAAATGGATGGTTGCCAGAGGGGAGGGGAACTGGGGAGCTGGGTGAAAAAGGTGAAGGGATTAAAAAATAAAAACTGATAGTTGCAAAATAGTCACAGGGATGTAAAGTACAGCATAGAGAATATAGTCAATACTGTTGCAAATTATGAATACTGCCAGGTGGGTACTAGACTAAACAGAGGAAATCACAGCATAAATTATATAAATGTCTAACCATTATGCTGTACATCTAAAACTAATATAAAATAATACTGACTGTCAACTACAACTGAACAAATAAGTTTAAGAAAATGTGTTTGCATGAGGCTGTTTCCACAGGGCAGTTGAAATCTAGGAATAAATAGCATCATCTTCTTCAAGAGGTTTTTGATTTGAATAACTCCTGTATCCCATGCTATTACTACATATATCTTATGAAACATTTTTAAATCACTTGTCCAAGTCATTGTTTCCCAAGTCACTAATTTTCTAGAGTTTTCTTCAAAATAATTCTTTGAAATATAAAATACATACAGAAAAATGCACATATCATGTGTACAACTGAATGGTCACAAGCAGAACCTACCCATGTAATCAAGCACCCAGACCACAAAGCAAAACATTTTCAACTTCCCAGAGCCCTCCCACCTCCTTCCTGATATCCTGATGTCTAACAGCAGAGATTAGTCCTGCCACGTTTTGTACCATCGAGAACTTTGTTATACGAGATCTAACAATTAAGTTCACGAACTTGGTGATAACTTTTTTTTTATATCAAAGGGATTATTCATTATGAATTTCTACAAACTGGACAAACAGTTAACCAAGTTTACTATTTGGAAGTGCTGAAAAGACTGTGTGAAAAAGTTAGATGACCTGAACGTTTTGCCAGCAATTCATGGCTCTTGCATCACAACAATGCACCAGCTCACATGGCACTGTCTGTGAGGGAGTTTTCAGCCAGTAAACAAATAACTGTATTGGAACACCCTCCCTACTCACCTGATCTGGCCCCCAGTGACTTCTTTCTTTACCTAAAGATAAAGGAAATATTGAAAGGAAGACATTCAGGACATCAAGGGTAATACGCCATAGCTCTGATGACCATTCCAGAAAAAAAGTTCCAAAATTGCTTTGAAGGGTGGACTAGGTGCTGGCATCGGTGCATAGCTTCCCAAGGGGAGTACTTCGAAGGTGACCATAGTGATATTCAGCAATGAGGTGTGTAGCACTCTTTCTAGGATGAGTTCGTAAACTTGTCAGACCTTCTTCGTATGTAAGCACAATAGTGCATCATCATTTGCTCTGTTGTAATTAATCCAGTTTTGTAAGTGTAGCAAATTTTGACATATATTATAATTCAATTTCCTTTTAATAATTAACACAAGTAAGAAGTAAGTAAATAAATATATCTACTTAATAGGAAATCTTGAAATTCTTTCCAAATATTTGATTTCTTTGTTTTTTCTCTTAAACCACAAATATTTGATTTCTAAAGCTACCTTGTGTGATTTTCTTCACTCATTAAAACAAAAGTAGCTGATCTTTATTTGTTTCCACTTCATAGACTCAGTCTTCTTTCTGAGAATCAAATCTTCCCAAGTTTCTTTTCTGGATGGGTAACTATGAACTGCTTATAAGCTGATGGTAATGATAACCAATGTTTCAGAAACACAAGCTACAATGAAATGCACCCGCAATTTTCTACTGGACATGGTGGGGAGAGGTATGTTTCTTTCTCTCTCTCCAGCTGCTTTGCTTTCTGACCCTCGTTTCAGCATGAGCACCAGCATCAGTTTTCCCCTGCACTGTTCCCTGTTGGGATCCAGCCAGGCGTCATTTCCTGTCTGAGAGATCTCCCTGGGACCTTGGAATCAGCTGCTCCATTATGACTGTGACTCCTTCTTTGCTTGTTCCCTCAGGCTCGGGAGACCTTTGGGTTAGAAAACTATGGTTCATTTCCACTCTTTTTCTCTCATTTCCCTCACTCTTTCACATAGCCCTGCACGAATATTAATAATGACATTTTATTACTCAGTGATGGAAAGAGAACTTCTTTCCTTTGGTTTAATCAGAAACAAAAACAAGAAGACTTGTGAATAGTGAAAGGTGCCCATTTTCATAAAGTGGCCCTAAGAGCAGGCTTTGAAGAGCTGATAGGTTGTCATTTCTTCAAATAGTACATTATTTTTTGTAAAAAATACTACATTTAGTAAAACTACTACAGATTAAGCTCACCTAATAAGTGTGTCACAAAATGTATTATAGGTTCATCACGGCTAATTGCATGTTCATTAAAAAATATTTTAGAACATTTGCCCTTTGTACAGACTCAAGGCAGCTTTCCCATTGTATTCCATGGGAATATTGTGATGAGGAGGAGAGGGGACACATCCAAATGGACGGCAATTAGTATTGTGCCTATACAAATCCAGGATACGAGTTGCAAGTTAGTTCTGATAAAATACTATAATTAGATCATTTTATGACCCCCCTCAGTATTATTAAAAAAATAATTCAACATTCCCTACTGATACTGACAATATAAAGTAAAATAGAAGAACTTATAAACTGCATCAATTATTATTAAATATCAACATGTTATCGTTAATAATAAATACCACTAATAAATAATAAAGTACCACTATAATGCTATTCTTTTTATGAGGTACCACTTAATTAGTAGGAAATTTTTGGGCTACATACAACCATTTTACTTAAATTTAAAAAGTGGTCTACGAAATGACGTTTAAGAATTCCAAACTGAACATGGTTTAGGATTCACAGTGAAGTCCACTGGGAATGAAAACATGCATTTTCTTCCTTTAATTCACTAAATTAGAGAAGTTTATATTCTGGGAAATTTCAAAATCAGAGAAACCTAACACTAACATTTCTGGATGCTGTCATCAACAATTCACAAGAAAAATAAAACCAGGAACTCCACTGATTGAACAATAGCTATGTATATTCCTATAAAACCTATCTAAATACTCTCCCATGATTGGAAGATGTCCTGTATAAATAAAAGTTTTCTGGGGAAAAATATTAAATAATTTTCCATTGCTAACGCTGGCAGTATAGTTTGTCATGTGGTGGTTTTAAATTCAATTCAAGTTCTTTCTAGCCATCTTAGGATCTTCATTGTTTAAAATTTGTAACCACCACAGTAGAAATCAAATCCATGCCAGGATGTTCACTCTAGCTCTCATTCTTTAGCTGTTGGTCAAATATTTTCCAATGTCAATGTTTAGATTTCCAAAGACAGATCTAATTGGTCTGGTATATGGAGAGATTTCTCCATTTTTCTGTTCTAGATCCAGGGCATCAACTCTAAGTTAATGACAGTTTTACTTCACTGCCCAGTGCTATGAACCATGTGAAAATTTTAGAAATTCTCACTGAGTTGACTATGACTAAGATATGTACTATGTCGAGGGTGTGAAACTCTGCTGGTTGACAGAAATATAGTAGGAGCAATCTAGTTTGTTATTTATTTAGCAGAAATAGTTCAGCAGTGCATCATAAAGCCCCAGACTTGGATAAATTAACCAACATACTTTCCAAGATGCGTACTATGTGTGAGGCTCTACATTAGGTACTGAAATGAAACAAAGATAAATTGGACGTGATTAATATCCTCTAGGATCTCACAATCTGCATTCGGTAGAGGATGGAACTTTTGTCACCTAGGTGTACAGATTACCAAAGTGATTTTTCTTCAAGAAACTTTCTGCTAGTTTAAGAACAATTCAAATATTTGAGTAAATACAGATTTTTCTTCCCAGTTTTAGATAAAATGTATGAACAAAAATAAATAAATCAACAACAATAATAATAATAATAATAATAATAATAATAAGTACTGTCATTTCTTGATCTGTTCGATACTGGTTTATTGAAACAAAGAAAAATGAAAGAAAAACAAATGGAAAGTAATGACCATAGAGTTAGTCAATGTTTATTATATAGCAGTTTTAGATAAATCTCATAAAAAGTACATTTGGTAGGAAATAAAGCTGTGAAGGAAAAGGAGGAAAAATGGGAAATGAATTGGAAAGGAAATATGGTCAAAGGATGACAGGATTCAAGATTAGGAATCATAGAGAAAAATTCACGTCTGAAACCCATGGAATTAAAAACGGATTACATTTGCTGTAGTAAAATGATGATGATGATGATGATGATGTAAGAGAATGAGAAAATAAATATCCTAATTCAGGGAAGGCTAATTGGAGAGAATACAATTAAGAGCTATTTGGGTTGAGGGAGCGTGAAGAAAAGAGGAACAGTTGAGTCTTGGGGAACAAAATTAAATGGGAAAGGTATAGTACAACTATGGTCTTGTTGGACAACATGCTGTCATATTTGAAAAATACATCAACTCATAAAGAATAACACGATAACAGCATAAAAAGTTACCACTTATAGAGCACACAGTTCTTAATTTGCCTTGTGCTGAGTACATTTTCTTTATTATTGAAAAACTCTTTTTAAAGTATTTTTTAAACATAAAACCATTTGAGAAATGGTGAATAAGTAATAATTTCACATTCAATTGTCAGTCAAACATGTATGCCAGAAAAACTTTCTCACCAAAATACTGTTCATTCACAACTTTTGAAAAAATAGAACAGTACCAAAACAGTTGGCCCACTGCTGTTTCTTTTTCTATAGTTTGTCTTAATTGAGGTTTGAGACAAGACTGAATTTATGGTTCTTAAGATGCAGCAACTCCGTTCCAAAGTATCCCAATGCAAGATGCAGAACATTTCTAAGGGATTACACACCTGGTTTTCAGCCAAATATCATAGGACTTCCGTGACCCGAGGCAGTAATCTTCTTGAAATGCACATCCTGGAAAAACTAATTACTAGTATACATTTTGTGGTTGTAAAACTGAAAAAAAAAAAAAAAAAAAATCAAGGCAAAAGTTCACATGTATGTGCTTACTTGGATTAATGGAACAGTTCTGACCTACTGGCCACCAATCGGCAAGAACCAAATATAGCAACCACATAATTAACATAAAAATGGCATAAATATAAATTGCTGTTGAATGAGGAAACATGTTGACATGTGTCATAAAGTGCTTAAACCACAACGAATATCTTCAAAAGTGGTTCATATTTCCTTGCTTAACCAAACTGAATCGCATTCATTCAATTAAAAAGACACAAAATTGAAATGTAATACAGGTCCTAAACATAAGTTGTTTCTATGGTAATAGTAGATATAAAATTTACAAAATATCCAGTTTTCCTCTCTTCTTTAGAGCTAATGAGTATTCTCTTTAAATGTGTTGGGTCTGCAAAGATTTAAAATAGAAAACTTTATCCATATATATGATTTCAGTTAAGCTAGTAGTAAATGATGAGATAGGCCAAACATAGAATTTTATTTTACATGTATATTCAACATTAGGTCCGATTGGAAGTCATAAATGCAAACATTTCTCTTATATTTACACATACATATATGTGCAAATATACATGACTATATACACATACATATGCTTATATACATATGTACAAATACACAAACATTCTTTCATGAAATAATTGTTTAAAGGATGGGGAAGCCTAGTTTTAATAATTAAACATGCTTGAGCTAGGAAAGTCTTCAGAAGAATATTAAAATATGCTGAATTAAGTAACATTAAATTTTACATAAATACTCAAAAATTCTGACAGAAAAACCAGTGGAAATATTTCACTTCATTCAAGGGACAAAAAGCTAAGGCTTCTGTGAGGTGCATTAAAGTAATACTTTCATTTATTTCTGGGATACCTGATCTTCTAGAATTATAAAATTTAAAAAAAATATATTTTTATGGTACTCTTCATCAGCTATTGTTCTACTTCATTCACAATTATTAACTTATTTAATCTTCTCAACAAACTTGAAATGTAGACACTGTTATTATCACCTCTATTTTACAGACAAGAAAACTTGCACAAAAAACGTTAAGCCTCTTGCCCAAGATTAATGAACTAGTAAATGTCAGATCTGAGTTTTGAACCAAGCAAGCCTTGAAGCATAGTCTGTGATCTAAACAACTAAACCATAATACTTTCCACAAAATGATACTATATGATTCTCTATATAGGGGAGGAAAATCACCCAAAACTTTCTACAGTATATTTGTTGGCATTTTTATCTAACATAGATAAAGGACCTCTACTAAGATCCATTTTTTTCATTGATAATTCCATCTTGGATGTCAAAAATTACCCCAAGTTTATAAGCATGTATGCTTGAGAAAATGTTGATACCATTGAGAGAGACTTAGAAAGTTGAGATTGGCTACTGAGAGAAATAATGTGTTCAGTTCTATGTTTTCGGGGTTGATACATTCATTCACTTAGTGATTGATTCAATAAGTAGTTATTGAGCACCTACTATGGGGATATACCCATCACCAAAACTTTCATCACGAAGTTTGCATCATAATGGGAGATATTATATCTAGGTCTGAGATCATGACAAATTATCCGTTGGTTATTTACAGGAAATAGAAATTCAAATAAATGGAGAAGCCTAAAGTTTTAGATTTGGGTTTACTAATAAAGAGGTAATAAAGCTTTGAAGATTGATGACTGCTTCTAAATTATAAAAAAGGAATTTCAGGCCCAGAATGAAGTTTTAGAAAATGGTGAAAACTGAAACATAAGAAGAAAATGTGCCAGAAGACTGTGATCAGAGATATAAGAAAACTACAAAAAGAGAATCATTTCAGAAAATTCATTGGAAGTAAAACTTTGATCAACAATGTCAAATATGGTAGAATACAATAGAGAAAATAATTTGGTAAATATCTGATCACTGGTCTAATGTTTCCAGAGAAAGATTTAGTACAGAAGTAAAGTAGAAGACAAATTTCAGGGTAAAAACATTACAGTTAAAGGCAAGAATTCCAGCAACAAAAGAAGGAAAGGAAAAAAAGGGAGGGGCAGGAGGGAGGGAGGGAAAAAGAAAGGGGGGAGGGAAGGAAGGAAGGTTGGAGAAAGAAAGAAAGGGGCGGGGGGGGAGAGAGAGAGAGAGAGAAGAAAGAAAGAAAGAAAGAAAGAAAGAAAGAAAGAAAGAAAGAAAGAAAGAAAGAAAGAAAGAAAGAAAGAAAGAAAGAAAGAAAGAAAGGGAAAGAAGGGAGGAAGGAAAGAAGGAAAGAAGGGAGGAAGGGAGGAAGGAAGACTGGCTAGAGAGAAAAGAAAGGCCAAAATATGTTATCATTGTTTATAAAGGCATAAGTAAACTATTAAAGTCTGAAAGATATGTGGTGGCTTTGTAATGTGTCAACTTGACCAGGTTGAACTATATTTCCCAGAATTCATTTTTTGTATGTTTCCATTTATCATGGGCTACAAGAAAGATTCCTACAAAAGATTTAAAGTACTGGAATAAACAGCAGTCATTTTGCAACTCACACATTTTTTCACTTAATTTTGTCATATTTTGTCACTGCAACAGATCCACCTTCTCCTGAATCCTCCTTCGCTTTTATGACTAACTATGTGTTCAGCTCATGATGAGGACCCTGGCTCCTTCAGGACATCCACACCAACCAGGTCAGAAGCAACAATAACTGACATGGATTTGGGCAGTCCCCATGAACTCTAACTCATGCTTGAGGGTTCCTGCTTGCTTTTGGTCTCCCCTACTGTAGCCTCTGCTTCTAGTCTGTAAAAGCTGATGAGGAAAATGCCTAATCCAACTTCTAAGTCTGTTCTTCCAGCTATGTGACTTGTAAACAATTTCAGGTATACATTTCTCTCTCTAAGCCTGACATCTTTAACAAATGCTTTTCACTACCCTGTTGTTTTAGAGATTCACCCTTATATTTTTTGCATATCTAATCAAAATCTTGTGCTGTTTCCCTGGAATCTCTTCCACATTCTGCCATTGCACTTGAACCACTTAAGTGTGTCTTAAAACTCAGGGAATGACCCAGCAATCCCTCTCCTGGGTATCTACCCAAATAAATCTGAAAACATTTATCCATAAAGATATACGTGCTCCAATATTCATTGCAGCTTTGTTTACAGTGGCCAAGACATGGAAACAACCAAAGTGTCTTTTGTAGAAGATTGAATAAAGAAGATGTGGTATATATACACAGTGGAATACTATTCTGCCATAAAAAAGATGAAATAGTGCCAATTGCGACAACATAGATGGATATTGAGTTTGGATATTGAGTTTCACTAAGCGAAATAAGTCAGACAGAAAAAGTAGAGAACCATGTGATTTCACTGATATGTGGTATATTAAACTGAAAACAACAAAATAACAAGACAAACAAACAAATAAACAAAAACTCAAGACATAGACAATAGTTTAGTGGTTACCAGTGGGGAGGGGGTGGTAGATGAGGATAAAAGGAATCAAATACATGGTGATGGAAGGAGAACTGACTCTGGGTGGTGAACACACAATGTGATATATAGATGACGTATTACAGAAATGTACATCTGAAACCTGTGTAACTTTGCTAACCATTGTCACCTAAATAACCTTTCATTTAAAAAACAAAAAAAGAGAACCTCAGGAAAATCTAGGGGAAATTTTTTTCTCTAGGTTTACTCTTCTTATTAGTTTACTTGTGTTTACTATTTTTACCATACTTCTTTCCATACATACTGGAACTTATAATGAGTCTATCACTAGAATGAAAATTCATATTAGGAAATATAATGAAATGCTAGCTATAGATTAGTTTATGGATAAGTGCTTTTTTACTTTGCCTAAATCAATTTTTTACTCATCAGCATCCTCCTCACTTAGATACATACTTGAATTCACTCTTTTATTTGACTACTTCTTCCCTCTTTAAATATTACTCCTAATTTTTTTTCATTTTGATAAAAATTTTCAGACAAAATGTCTTTTGTAAGCTCTCTGTAATCACTAGAAATTAATAATAATCTCCAAGAGCCTCTCACATCTGAAACAGTTACTTTTTCTGCTATTGTCATCTATGAATTACATGTTGTGCCTGGTGTGGATTGTTCAGCCCTGAGGCACAGATCACATCATTCCCCATGGTTGTGTTTCTTGTTTCTTATAGCGCTGAGTTTGTGCTCAACAAATAACAAATAATAATCATGGATTTCATCTGCAGGTAGGATCATTTGAGAAATGGAATTTTTTTTCATGTGAGTTTGCCAACAAATTATCCCTCTCCTCAGGGAAAAAAGTCCTAACTCAGTCTACCACCTGAATGCATGTTAGATCGGATATACAATTTATTCTCAGACACATATTGTAGAGCACATAGGGTACTAAAAAAAAAAAAAAGTCAGCAATAATGTGATGTTCCTGGAAATAATAGTACATTGTGTGATAACAGCAAATGCACAACTACATTTAAGCACATTTCCACAATGCCACACCAGGAGGCAATTAGATGCTCGGAGTCAACCAGTCACCCACGGCCTCTATTAAAAGATACAGAAAGTACGGATGCCTGATAGTGTCTAGTTTAGTTCTGTCTAGTGAAAAGTCACGTTGTTTCTTAATTCATTGAATTCATTCAATTTAAATTTAATGAGTGCCTACTATAGGCCTAGCATCACTTTAGGCAATAATGACAACCAGATTAATAACACCCAAGTCCTTCCCCAAAGGAGTCTACAATTTTATGGTGTAGACAGATATGTAAATAAACATTTATAATATAGTATGGTGTGATAGATGCTCACATAGTAATTTGTACAAAATACCATGAAAACACAGAGGAAGAAACACTAAATTATGTTGCTTTCCAGATTTTTCAAAATATTTTTCTCATACTTAAGAACCTACTTTATAAAAAATTCCATTCCCATCATCTTTAATATAACATGAATTTATGTCAGAAGTGTGTCTTCTCTTACGTCCTAACATCACTTTAACTCTGTTTATTGCTTTCTTTTCTCCTTATAAATTTTTCATGGGAAAGAACAGTCTAATTTATAACAATTAACCTACTTAAAGACAGTTGCTTGTGGGGTGTGATTTAAGCCCCTGGTCTCACTGCCTTAAGGACTTTCTAAGATCCTGAAATGCTTGTCTTCCATGCTTCAGATTTCTTAAAGTAAACCTAGCAGAGTCCTGTAACTATTTTTTAAATACAAAATTCCCTGGAAGGTTAAATATGTCTACCCCTTAGATGTCTCACAAAATCTCAAAAAGATTACACCTGAAATTGAACCCATGGCCGCCCCCATCCATCTTTCCCTCTTTCGGTATTATCTTTCTTTGCAATGGTAACTCCACACATCTAGCTGTCCTTGTCAGAAATCTAAGTCATCAGCATTTCACCTACTGCACCAAAACTGTTCTTTTCAAGGTTTGCCAAAGTCTCCTTGTAACTATCTCCAGTGGTCTATTCTCAGTACTCATCTTGTTTGACTTATGTGAAGCATTTCACACAAATGCTGACTCCCTCTAACTTGAGACACTTTCTTTACTTGGTTTCCTAGACACCAACATTTCCTCTCCTGACTTTCCTCCCACCAGACTGATTGCTCTTTTTCAATATTCTTAACTTGTTCCTCCACTTTTACCTGATTCTTGAATGGTAGAGTGTCCCAGGGTCCAGTTCTTGGATTTGTTCTCCTTTTATTCAAATACATTCCCTTGACAATCTCAATCAGTCACATGGCTCTGAATATAATCTATTAGCTACATAGTGGACTCCCAAAATCTGTGTGCTGAAGTTCTAACCCCCAGTACCTCAGAATGTGACTGTATTTGGAGATTAGGTCATTAAAGAAGTAATTAAGTTTAAATGAGGTCATTAGGATGGATCTTAATCCAATATGAGTGATACCCTTATAAGAAGAGATTAGGTCACAGGGAGACCCAGAGGAAGAACATGTGAAGACACACAGTAATAAGATGACCATCTACAAGCCAAGGAGAGAGGCTGCTAACATTTTGATCTTACATTTCTAGCCTCCAGAACTGTGAGAAAATAAATTCTGTTGTTTAAGCCACCCAGTCCATGGTATTTTGTTATGGCAGCCCTAGCAAACTATAAAAGATAAATATATACAACCTCAGTCTTTTATATCCAACTGCCTACTCTGTGTATCATCTTGGATGATCTACTAAGCACCTCAACCTTAATACGTCCCAAATCAAGTTCCCCATCTCAGGAAATGGCAAAACCAACTTTCCAGTTGCTCAGGCCAAAAAGTTTGAAGTCGTTCTCAATTTCTCTCTTTCTCTCTAACCCCACATCAACCACAAGCAATCTTATAAACTCTAACTTCAAAATAGATCCAGAATGCACTTCTCACCATACCTACTGGTGCAACCTTGGTCCAAGCCACCATAATCCCTCACCAGGATTATTACACAAGCCTCCTCACCAGCCTCCCTGCTTCTGCTCTTATGCCTATTTCATTTTATTTTCAGTGCAGTCTGTACAGTGATCATATTTTAAGAGAAGTTGGACTTGGACCTTTCTACTAAAACCCTCCAACGGTTTTACATCTCACTCCAAGTAAAAGGCAAAGTGCTTACAATGGCAAATAAGTAAACACATGCATACATACATACATCCCTTCATTGTCACTCTCCCTCCTGCTCTGATCTCAATTTCTACTGCTCTTCCCTTCAGTCACTCTACTCCAGCCCAATGATGCTGATCACTGCTTAGGTCCTTGTACTGCTCTTCTCTCTGCCAGAAGTGCTCTTCACATGTTTCCAGACTACTCAGTCTCGCCTCGCCTCACTTTCTTCACAGATGTAGTCAAAGTCACCTTCTCAGTGATGACTTCTGTGGTCAGTATATTTAAAACTGAAACCCTCCCTTACTGCCCCTCTCCTCCATTATTTTACCCCATAGTATATATCTCCTTTAAACATACATTTTTCTTATTTATCTTACTTACTCTTAGTTTATCTTATTTACTGTGTCTGCCCTGCCATCCCACACCACCCAATTAGAATGTGAGTTCCACAAGGTCAGAGATTTTTCATTTGTTTGAGTCACTGTTTTAATTCATATAAGGCAATCAACGAATTTCTGTTGAATGAATCATATATTGATTTGTGGAATTATTTGCATAATTTAAAATTTGTATTCCCATTAGTCTGCAAGGTTCATAAGGAACAGTCTGTTTATCTCACCAGTTAATTTTTAATACCTAGCACAGTCCTTGCCTAGGAAGTCATTTAAATATCATTTTACCAATAAATAAATGAACAAATGGATCATACTTCAGGATGAATTATTTCACAAGATGTTTATAAGCATATCACCTTGAAAGTGACTTACAAATATGCAACAAAATGTAAATCAAATAAATTATTTATAAAAGTAATAGGGTAATATAATATAAAATAGTGAGTTATATAAAAATTACTTAACCATTCAAAATAAAATATTCAAAAATAAACTTAATCTCGTAAACATAACATTGGGCAAAAAAAATACATTGTGATATCTGTCTTGTAAAAGGTAAAGCATGCAAAACAACTTTACTTATTTTTAAGAGATATACACAGGTGAAAAATTAAGAAATGCATGGGAGTGATAAATATCAAATAAATATCAAAACCTCTATAGAAAAGAGAGGGGATTGCAGAAGGCACATGAGGAATTTCAACTGGGTTTGTAACGTTTCCTTTGGATAAGCCAGCTGTGAATATAAAACTGTTCATTAGAGTATTCTGTACACATTTTTGTTTGGCTGACATAATTCCAAAAAAGAAAAGTACAAATAAACGCAAAATATATACTGCCTACAATCCAAGAGGAGCTTTAAACTATCTCCATGTTTGTCCTTTGCTAATTATCTACAACAAGCTCTTTCTTTAGTGTTTCTGGGGAAGCAAAATCACTACCAACAATTAGGTTACTTGCTTCTCCAAGTTTTGTCTCTTTCTGTTGTTGAACTGAATCGTGACTGGTGTTAACACATTAGTATTAGGTTGGTGCAAAAGTTATTGCGGTTTTTGCAATGATTTTCAGCCTTTTAAAGCGCAATTACTCTTGCACCAACCTAATACATTGAAAAGAAACTCTTTACTTGCTAATTGGTTTTTACTCTTTAAATTATTTGTAATTATTTAATAACATCTATCTTTCCAGCGTATAATAGCTAAAAATAAAGTAAAATTGTAGAAACATGGCTAAGTTTCTTTCATCTATGTATCCAGAAAAGTGATCCTGAGGAAATCACAAAGGAATACAGTTTTTCAGTCCAAATAAAATTTCTTCTTGTTGAGCTAACAATAACCACCCATGGCTACATATGTTTCTCTAATTCTCAATATTCAGGTTTTGAAGAATATGTGAAGAGGAAAACACCCTTACAAAAATTTTGGCACTGAGATTAAAAGTGCCAATAAAAACGTAAAATGTGATTAATTATTTTATATCCGTGAGAGGGCTTAGTGTGATATCAAAAATCCCATGCTGAATAGCCTAAAATGAGACTTAGAGATCAGCACTCACTTCACAGAGAGACAAACAATACAAAACACATATCTATGTAGTTAGAGTTTGTACCAGAACCCAAGTTTCCAAAATTCTAGTCTGATGACCCTAGCACTATTCCCAGAAAATGTAGAGCCTAGGGATAATTCTTCATAGAAAGGAAGAAGAGGAACTAATGCAGTTTGAGAATTCTGCTGGCTCTTGCGAGGCACTTTTAAAGATATCATCTTTTTTTAACTCTCACAACTTTATGAGTTAGGAATTCTAATTCCATTGTCCTGAAGAGCAAACTGGCTCAGAGTGGTTATGTCACTTGCCCTAGCTCTCGCAAGTAACAAGTTATAGAACCTGAATCCAGGCAGGATTTGTCCAAGTCCAAAGTTGTGATTGTTCCACTCTATCTGGCTCCGCCAAGTAACTAGCAATGCTGTGGGGTGAGGAGTGAAATACTACAGCAATCATCTGTATCAGGCAGCCTCAGGCAGTCCTCTTCTACAAGGGGGCAAGAATTCTTGTTTCAATACCTTGTGGCCCTCCAAAGTGCTACAGTACATATACAGAGACATATTACAATTTCATGAGGAGGGGAGCAATCAGAAGAAAACATCCTAAAATATCTCCTTAGGGGAATAATAAGTGTGGTGGGGGAAGGCTGAGAAACACTGCTCTATATGTTTGAAGAACAAACATGCAAGTCAACTTTCAAGTAATTTTTTCCAACTGTAAATATAACTATAAACCCAGATACCTGTTTCTCAATTCCATTAAATGTAGATTTTTCAGCATCAGTACGTAGCTCTTTTCTTTTATAAGCTATAGGCTTTCTGCTGGTCAAAGCATAGTAGGTTTTAGAGTCAAGCAGATTTATCAAGTTGGCAAATCAGCCCAACTATTCATGAGGTTTTCAAGTACTTGAACTTTCTGAGTTTCATCACACAGGACCATTGAAATAATTAACTCCAGTTATTTAGCATGTGAAATACCTAACATACAGTAAACTTTCAGTAAATGTGAGTCCCTTTCTCACATTTGATTATAAGTTTCTTTGAGTAGTAAATCTCTACAAGCAGAAAAACAATGCAAGAATTGGTTAAAATAAAGGCTGTTTTACTCTGGGGAAAGAACTGAGTATTTTTGACCTTTATAGGTTTATGCAGTTTCCAAATGTCTGGAATTTAGCATTAGAGTACTTAAAACAGTAGGAAAGGGTTGTATAGCAACAGGATTTGTTGGAGGATTTTGAAGTAGGAGTTCTTTAAATGGCCTGTGACAGTGGGAAAAATAAAAGGTAATATTTACTTCAGTGACAACCTTCAGTGATCAGAAAAGCCTGTGAAATCACAGAGGATAGATATCTTAAAAGAAGGAAAGGAACAGGCAGCAGTTAAACTGGCCTCTACAGTGATAGAAACTGGATCGGGATTTCAGTTTCTGAAACTGTGATGTAGCATCATCCGTTTCAGTGCAGCTACTGCATATTTCAATTCTAAAATATTTTAAATGAAAGATTGCATCCACCGTCTATTGTGCTAGCTTAAGAACATGACAATGAGAGTTGTTGTCTTTATCATTGTTCATATTTTATATTTCACCTTTCCTTCCATGACAGTTGATATAAAAATGTACCTAAAGTTAAATATGTGTGTGCCCCAAGTCAAGATTCCCTAAATATTTGTTTTAAGTTCACATAAATAGGTTGAAAAGGATGACAAGATTAAGAAGCACAAATTGGCAGTTACAAAATAGTCACAGACTTATCAGGGGAGTCACTTCAAAAATTATATAAATGTCTAACCATTATGCTGTACACCTGAAACTAACATAATGTTGAATGTCAACTGTAATTGGAAAAAATTTTTAATAAAAATAAATTCACATAAATACATTACCCCATATGTCTGAGCTAAAAAAAAAAACTTCACCAATAAATTTTATATTTAAAAGAACTTATTTTATAGGTATACTATTATTAATACCCATGTTTATTTTTGCATATTAATATAATCCCCTGAGGTTCCCCTTTAATAACTTATTAAAAAATATATACCAAGTAGAAAGGATATACAAATGATATAAAAAATACATACACACATACAAAATGTGTATTTTTTACTGAAGAATGAATATATGTGTACATTTGTGTGCATGCCTAGGCATCTGCATCTTATACGTATGTCTTATGTGTGTTTGATAATCTTGGTATGCATAATCACATATGCACAACAAATGGGCAGATTTTATTTCCCTAGCAAGGAAATAATATATTTTTAATTGTATACTTATCACCACTCTACAGTAGCAGCAATTTAGAAATACACTGGATAAAGTTATGAAAGAGTGAGTCAGGAGCTGAAGTACTGAGTGAGAAGATGATGTAAAGAAGATGACATAATTTGAAGTTGTACTTGTCAATAATAAAAGAAATCATCATTCTGGTGAATATACAGTAACTGGTTGTAATTGTTAAAAAATAAAATAAACTTGTCAATGGGGTTTTAATTATCTTGATGTTTAGTTATCGTAATCTCATTGGATAAGAGAAGAAATAAATTTTTTCATCAGGAAAGTAGACACAGCTCTGACTACATCTGGAGCAGCAATCCACCAGGATGCTCATTGCAAGGCACCAGATCCAGTTCCAAATGCTCTGGGTCACTGCCCATTGAATATGGAGGAATTCAATCTTTCTAGTCTCAAAATGGTGAAAGAAAAAACAGGGTTCCAACCTTAGTCTTTACTTTTTTTTTTTCTTTAACTAATTTGCAAATATTACTAGAAGAAGATCATCATCTTAAATTTAAAAATATCAAAAACTTCCTTTTCTCACACACAGTTTCACTTCACTTCCAAAATGCCTTCCTATGTGTTTTCAAGTTTCCTTCCTGGGTTCTACATTATGTCTTGGCTTCTGGCTAATTATGGGACTGAGTGCCCTGTTTTGCTTCATTGTGTTACTATTATATTGCAGAACCAATTAAACTATGTCAATGCAATTTTCCACATAAATAGTGTTGACAGCAACTGATACTGCTATTCAGAGGCAGTAGAAATGGGCAAATCTTAGTTGGGATATTAGCTTTTTTTTTGCTTTTGCTTAAATGAATCAGGTTATTTCTTTTCCTTTTAGCTGCCTATTTTCTACCTTCTGTTTAGAATTCAGTAGAATTGAACCATCACCTTAGTAACTGGGACTAGAAAAAAGGGGACCCATTCAATGAAATAACAATTTCGCTAAAGAACAAGAAGCACATCCGCACTTACCTGCCTTCATCACTTTCCCCTATCTCAGAACTGGGATAAACTTCTAAAAAGTCTTCAGTTCTCGGTTTTGTTCATTTATTTGGGACAAAATATATTACCATCTCATCCATGCACAAGGAGCAAAATACAACAGGCAGCTTTGCACAGACCACAGACATCCAAACTGAGCTTTCCCAGACTTTTTAAATGTCAATTTCTTTTGAAAGAATTTATGAGAATAATTTTGTTATCTTTTCAAATAAGCTCTTCTGGAAATTTTCAAGTTTGAAATGTTATATTCAAGTAATTTCCATTTCTATATAAATACAAATATAGCAATCAAAATATATTTAGCATTGCATGGCATCATACAAGTTGTTTTATGCAAAAAAGGAGCCATTCATAAACTGAAAACAGTAATGGTAGGGTCTACAGACAACAAACCTGCATTCCTATTATAGAAAGAGTTGGGTCTGTCTCCTTTGATCTTAGAAGCTCTTCTGGAATTTCCATAACAGAGCTTAGACAAGATCAATAACCTAAACAGGGTTTAAAATCTAGTGTTCCAACATATATAATTAAACTGAATGTCTATATATACTTTTCATAAACTTTTCATATATTTTAGATGAATCATCCAGATCAAAACCCAGACAACCTTCATTTAGCAACACCCAACAAAATGCAAGCCACTGATTGGAAGCTTAGTGTGAAAAGGTGCTGAAAGCAGGTTTGCTTCTACCTGGTGCACAGAGGGGGAATAGACTAGGGTAACTCAAAGTCGGAGGGAAGAGATTCCATTTGTTTCATGTCTTCACTATATTCTGCATCATTAGGTTTGCAACTTTAAGAAGTGTTTTATCTTTCTTTCTGCTTCATTTTAGAACATACTTGAAATCAGCTTTTACCTTCCAGCTATACTGGCAAATGCCACCAGATTAATACATTATCGTTTGCCACTTTTAACACTACACAGAAACAAAACATAGACACACTCTAAACCACAGAAGTAAATGTTCTGCAGCAACAAATGAATTAAAAAGTATATAGATAAGTTAGAATGACAGGTTGACCTGGTTTAGAAGGTGCCTGTGAATAAGAAGTATGAACTGGAATATTGCTTGGTTTCTGGAAGTTCTAATATTAGAAGATGTGGAAGATTTAGTGAGTGAAAAATATCCGGGGGTTCAATCTTCTATCAAATATTTTTCTTCAATCCTCCTTATTAAGAACTTCATACTCATGAGAGAGATATGTAAGAAGCAGGAAATGAGACCACTATGATCAATTTGGTTTATCTGCTCTTATTGTATACTCCCATCTGAAGAGTCTGTACTTCTTTACAATACGCCATACAATTTTTTGGAGAATATAGAAACTGAAAATGCAGTTTACAGACAGAACCATTTTTTTTCAATTACACTTGACATACAATATCATATTCATTTCAGGTTTACACCAGAGTGATATGACATTTATATAACTTGCAAAAACGATCACCCCAATAAGTCTAGTACCTATCTAACACTATAAATAGTTATTACAATATTATTGACTATATTCCCTATGCTGTACTTTACATCCCAGTGACTATTTTATAACTGCCAATTTGTACTTCTTAATCCCTTCACATTTTTCACTCATCCCTCCAATCCCTCTCCCACCTGGGGACCATCAATTTGTTCTCTATATCTATGAGTTTGTTTCCGTTTTCTTTGTTCATTTATTTCATCTTTTAGATTCCACATATAAATGAAATCATATGGTATTTGTCTTTCTCTGATTGACTTATTTCACTTAGTATAATACCCTCTAGGTCTATCCATGTTGTTGCAAATGGTACAATTGCATTCTTTTTAATGGCTGAGTAATAGTCTGTTGTATACATGTACCTCTTCTTCTTTATCCATTCATCTATCCATGGACATTTAGATTGCGTCCATATCTTGGCAATTGTAAATAGTGCTGCAATGAACACAGGGGTGCATATATCTTTTTGAATTAGTGTTTTGGATTTCTTCAGATAAATACCCAGAATAGGAATTGCTGGGTCATAAAGTAGTTCTATTTTTAATTTTTTGAGAAAACTCCATAATGTTTCCCATAGTGGCTGCACCAATTTACAATCCCACCAAATAGTACACGAGAGTTCCCTTTTCTCCACATACTTGCCAACTCTCGTTAATTGATTTATTGATGATAACCATTCTGACAGGTATGAGGTGATATCTCATTGTGGTTTTAATTTGCATTTCTCATAATTGATGATTAGTGACATTAAGCATCTTTTCATATGTCTGCTGGCCATCTCTATGTCCTCTTTGGAGAAATATCTACTCAGGTCCTTGTCCATTTTTTAATTTTTTTTGGGGGGGTATTAAGTTGTATGAGTTCTTTATATGTATTGAATATTAACCCCTTATCAGATGTATCATTGGCAAATACCTTCTCCCATTTAGTAGGCTATCTTCTTGTTTGTTGATGGCTTCCTTTGCTGTGCAAAATTTTTTAGTTTGATGTAGTCCCATTTATTTGTATTTCCTTTTGTTTCCCTTGCCTGAGGAGATATATCAAATATATAGATATAGATCTTCATATGGATCTATAGATAGATATAGAAATAGAAATAGATATAGATATCTAAGAGAATTGTCAGAGAATTTACTGCCTATGTTTTCTTCTGAGAGTTTTATGGTTTGGGGTCTTACAATTAAATCTTTAATCCATTCTAATGCATTTTAAGTTTATTCTTGTATATGGTGCAAGAAAGTGGTCTAGTTTCATTTTTTTGCTTGTTTTTGTCCAGTTTTCCCAATACCATTTATTGACGAGACTGTTTTTACTCCATTGTACATTCTTGCTTCCTTTGTCATAGATTAATTGACCATATATGTGTGGTTTTATTTCTGGGCTCTCTATTCTGTTCCACTGTTTTTATATCAGTACCATGCTGTTTTGATTACTATAGCCTTGCAGTGTAGTTTGGTATCAGGTAGCATGATACCTCTAACTTTGTTCTTCTTTCTCAAGATTGTTTTTGCTATTTGGAGTCTTTTGTGGCTCTATATAAATTTTAAGATTATTTGTTCTAGTTCTGTGAAAAATACCATTGGTGTTTTGAGAGGGATTGTGTTGCATCTATATATTGCTTTAGGTAGTATGCACATTTTAATGATGTTAATTCTTCCTATCCATGACCATGGTATGGTATATGCATCCATTAATTTGTATCTTCAATTTCTTTCTTCAATGTTTTAGGATTCTCTGAGTACAGGATTTTTATTTCCTTGGTTAAATTTATTCCTAGGTATTTTACTTATTTATTTATTTTTATTTTTGATGCACTTGTAGCTGGAATTGTTTTCTTAATTTCTCTTTCTGATAGTTCATTATTGGTGCATAAAAATGTAACCTATTTCTGAATTTTGTATCCTGCTACTTCGCTGAATTTATTTATCAGTTCTAACAATTTTGGTGGAACCTTTAGCGTTTTCTATGTATAATATTATGTCATCTACAAATGAAAGTGAAATCAGGGACCAAGTTTATGGAGATAATGCCATGTAGAAATTGGCAGAGAATGCATCACTGATGAAGAAAGGTTAGGGCAGCCAGTAATGAGCAGAACTGATGAAAACATTGCAAAAATTCATCAAATTGTCTGTTAAAATCATTGGCTGACTATGAAAGCATAATAGACCAAGTAAACATCAATAGAGAAACAGGAAAATCTTACTGAAAATCTTGGCATGAGAAAGGTGTGTACAGAAATGGTCCTGGTGCCGGCCCAGTGGCTCAGGTGGTTAGAGCTCCATGCTCCTAACTCCAAAGGCTGCCGGTTCGATTCCCACATGGGCCAGTGGGCTCTCAACTACAAGATTGCCGGTTCAACTCCTCAAGTCCCGCAGGGACAGTGGGCTCCGCCCCCTGCAACTAAGATTGAACACGGAACCTTGAGCTGAGCTGCCGCTGAGCTCCCGGATGGCTCAGTTGGTTGAAATGTGTCCTTTCAACCACAAGGTTGCCGGTTCGACTTCCACAAGGAATGGTGGACTGTGCCCCCTGCAACTAGAAAACGGCAACTAGACCTGGAGCTGAGCTGCACCCTCCACAACTAAGACTGAAAGGACAACAACTTGAAGCTGAATGGCCTCCTCCACCACTAAGATTGAAAGGACAACAACTTGATTTGGAAAAAAGGCCTGGAAGTACACACTGTTCCCCAATAAAATCCTGTTCCCTTTCCCCAATTAAAAAAAAAAAAAAATCTTAAAAAGAAAAAAAAAAGAAATGGTCCTGAAAAGCTCACCAATGAACAAAAGCAAAGGAGAGTCAAAGTTTGCCAAGACCTTTTGGAGAGGCAAGACGATGTTTTGGGCCATGTTACCACTGGTGATGAAACATGGGTGTATCAACATGACCCTGAAACAAAGCATCAAAATGCACAATAGAAGTCAGCCAATTCTCCATGACCAAAAATGTTCCGTCAGTCCAAATCAAGAGTCAAAACGATGTTGCTAACCTTTTTTGATATCAGAGGGATTATTCATTATGAATTTGTACCAACTGGAAAAACAGTTAACCAAGTTTACTATTTGGAAGTGCTGAAAAGGCTGCATGAAAAAGTTAGACAACCTGAACTTTTTGCCAACAATTCATGGTTCTTGCATTACAACAATGTACCAGCTCACACGCCAATGTCTGCGAAGGAGTTTTTAGCCAGTAAACAAAGAACTGTATTGGAAAAACCTCCCTAATCACCTGATCTGGCCCCCAATGACTTTTTTCTTTACCCAAAGATAAAGGAAATATTGGTAGGAAAACATTCAGGACATCAAGTGTAACACGATGACAACTCTGATGGCTATTCCAGAAAAAGAGTTCCAAAATTGCTTTAAAGTGTGGACTAGGTGCTGGCATTGGTGCACAGCTTACCAAGGGGAATACTTTGAAGGTGACCATTGTGATATTCAGCAATAAGGTATGGTAGCACTTTTTCTAGGATGAGTTTGTGAACTTAATTGTCAGACCTTATAAAATGAAGAATTTGGGGGGAAAAGCAAGGAATGGGAAGTAATCAAGGATAACTCCTGGATTTTTGTCTTAAGTAATTATATGGAGAATGGTGCTGTTTTCTGAGAGAAGGAAGTCCAGGGATAAAAGATTGATTGCTAATAGATGAAATAAACTAGTCTTCTAAAAAGAAGCACTTCTTTAATTCTTCTAAGTTCCTTGTGAGACTAAGTTACTCAGAATAACATTGCAAAATGTTATACACTAGACTTTCTTCATTTTCATTTTCAGACTTTCAAGCCCTCTAAACCAAGTTCATAGATATATTTGCTATAATCTTATTGATTTATATAGCAATGACAGAATGAATCTTACTTTTTAATATGAGAGCAGCAAAGGGTTCATTTTGAGTCAAATGGAATTTGAAAAAATGATTGATTATACTGGACTTTATAAGCCAGCATATAATGTCGTTTCTTTCTAGCTTGTTTTAATTTTACTCAATTAGTGTGTATCCAGCATAACATTAAATATATTACAGAACATCTAAATGACTTTTGCTAAATAAAATACTAAAAGAATATTGTTGTCTTCAAAACGCAGCATCCGTTTTACATAAACAGCCACATATGGGGTTGATATCACAGTACTGAGCACAAAATAGTTTTTCTAATAAAAGGAATACTAACACTTAAAAAAAATTATATTTTGTCTTGAGATCTCAAGATAACTTGAAAATACATACATAAAAATTTAGCTCAGAAGGAAGTCATGCTCTTACCCACAGATACTAAGGGTCCATGAACTCTAAACAACATAAAACTACCAGAACACTTAGGCCTGTCCAGAGCTTATATTATTGGTCATTCCATCAGAGAAACTTGCAAAATAGATTCTCTTTCATTGTGTCAGATGACACAGGAAAGGCCCTTCTTAATCTAAGTCCAATGATTTCAGAGATGATTTTTGCCAAAGTCAACCTCAACTGAATTTTCAATCTAAACAACATATAACTACTATGTGATGGATGTATATGCTACGTGAAGCACCTGACTTCCAAAAAAAGTTTGGGCAGAAAGAAGCCAACTTTTTCTCTGGGAAGAGAAAGAGGTCTTTCCAATTGTCATGGAGTTCTGTATAAACCAGATAGATCCAGAGGCCATATTTTTATTTTGTCTTAATGTCATTTCAACCTGTATTCCCCTATCTCACCTACCAGCATAGGCCGTCTATATTGTAGGGACTCTAATGTTAGTTACTTGTCAAGGACAGCTCCCTTGAACTGGCAGTTTATCCCCCTATAAACAATCTTCTACATATGCATATGGCTGGTTTGTCTTCTTCCATCAGATTTCAGCTCAATTGTTCTCTCCTCACAGAAACCTTTCCAGATCACCTATGTTTGATTGGTAACCAAAATTGTTTAACAAATAAACCAGTATGCAATAGCTCACATACAATAGGAGTTCATTTCTCTTTCCCTGAACTGTCTAGGTAAATCTTGTACATTGGTTTTTGCTCCACACAACCATTGAACAACTCAGGTTGACGTTAGCACTGCCATTTTTAACATACGACTTCCAAGATTGCTCTGGTCACTCTGATAATCGTTGTGACCCTCCAGCCGACAGGAAGAAACAAAAGGTATTAATAACCATATAAGGAAGGTTTTATGGACCAGGCCTGGAAATGGCACATTTCACTTCTGCTCATGGACTGTTGGAAAGAACTTACTCAAATTGCCACTACACTACTGAAGTTTTAAATTTAGAAATTTAGTGTCATTTGGCAGTCATGTGACCAACTATGATGGAAGAAAGGGAGAATGAAGTTTGATGAACAGTGAGTAGTGTCTACTGAACCACACTAGTTTTAAGTCACATCTATTAATTTTCTATCCTTCCCATTGATCTGTAAGATCTTCAGGTCAAGATTTTTATCTGTCTTTTCATGTCTCATTACTCAACATTAAAATAGAACTTGGCACCTGATAGATGCTCAAACAATATTTATTGACTGACTGATTGATTCACCAGGTCAATGTCTCTCCTGTACAATGAGAGCCAGACATTTGGTTGCCACAATTTCCTGATGCCCAAGAGTCTTCTTTCAGAAATAACCATATTCATCTCCTCCTTCTTTGTGCCCTTTTGTAACTATCAGATGACAGATGACAGTAAGAACAATTTCTATCATGTATTCAGTAGCTGCCATGTGTCATATACTACACTAAACATTTCATATGTATTCTTATTCAATCCTCACAATAACCTTAGGAGGTAGATGCTCTTATCAGTCTCATTTTACAAATGAAGAAAGTGAGGTGTAGGAAGAGTAAGTAACTTGCTCAAAGCCCACAGTGAAAAGGTAACAGAACTTGTACTCAAATGTAGATCTAGAGCTTAATCTCCAGAACCCAAGCTCTTAACCATTAGGTTAAATGGCCTCTCAAAAATATTTATTCATTTAAAGCAGTGGTTCTCAACTGTGAGCAATCTTGGCAAAGTCTGGACACATTTTTGAATGTCATGACTGGGATAGGGGGGTTAACAGCAGCTAACGGGTAGAGATTAGGGATGCTGCTAAACATCCTATAATCACGTGACCTCCCCACCACTATAAAGAATTACTCCATTCAAAATATCAATATTGCCAAAGTTGAGAAACCCTGATTTAGAGGGACACACTGTTAGTCAATGACATGTTGCTTTGAACAAATCATAAGCAATTGCTCTCTTATTCTGATCTTCTTAAAGATTATTAAAACTCCTTCCCAATATTGTCCCCATTTATGTTATTTACTTCCCTTTTTCACCCTTCAGCTTCCCATTTTAATTTGTCATTAGAAATGTTATTCGTTATCATTTACAAGCCTCAGTGGTTTTTGCAAAAGCTCAGGAAAGTCTCTGCTGCTCTTCATTCTAACACCTTCCAATATCCTACCTCTGAGGACACCTCCCTCTACAGGTTACCAACCTTCGGAATGATCTCCTCATCCCCAACCTAAACGAAATGTTTACATAGTTTCCCTTTCCCTTGTTAACTTATCAAACGTACTTATCTCCTTTGAGATACTGTATTCCCTTGTATCCGGTCATGATTTAATGACCACCTAATGTAAATCCCCCTCTCTTATTAATAAATAAAATAAAAAAGAGCAGGTTAATAGCAAAGCCAAGATGAAACACTAGGCTCTCTGACTCCCAGTTAACCATTATTTTTAAGATACCACACAGCCCCATACCTGATGGAATGTCCACATGCATTTATATTTGCTGGTATTAATGCTTTTAATCTAGCTAAAGCTACCAGTAAAGTTAGAGGAACCCGCTAATGTCTAAATAATTTGTTTAGTATAATTTGCTTTGTATATCTGTATATTTGTTCTGACACTAAATATATTTTAAGACATTGCTTACAGAAAGCAAAACTATGATTTTTACATGGCAGACTGCCTCTTCACTGGCTTTACAGTCAACAGTATGAATCTAGCCTCTATAAATTATAATCAGAATGTTTTATTTTAAAGATAGTGGTAACGAGTAAGCTTGGTAATCAGAGAACATGAAGAAACTCTAGCATCCAGGAAAAAGGACAATGGGAATTCTTACATCTCCTCTAACCTGCTCCCCAGTTTTGATTTTAACTTAAATTGATTCTAGGAGGGGAATGACAGGATAGAGGCAAGAGATGGGTAGTGAGGATGATGGAAGGAAAAACATTGCAGATGGAAAGATCTACTCA